>NC_092814.1:219162800-219462800 GCF_023375885.2 Dermacentor andersoni | reverse complement strand
CAAAATATGTGACCAAGTGAAATTTTTGCAGCAAGTACGAGTTCACAATAGCAAGATTTTACTGTACAAAGCTTCATTGTACTATACTTTGTCTAAAGCAAGTAGGTCATGTTGCTACTTCGCAAAAAGCAGCAAAGCATGTTACACTTTGACTCCTATTTACTAGCAGTTAAGCACAAATTCTAAAGGCATGTAGAACAAGTTAACAGGCAAACAGCACTGTTTTAGTGAGCAATGCAGAGATTGTACTTGCCTTTCTCTTGAGCATCTCCCAAGTGGCCATGATTTCAGCGTGTTTTCCCCTGATCTGATTCCCATGGTCACTGTGGATGCTGCAGAGCCTGTCAGCTTCTTGGCCCAAGGTCATCACCTATAATAAATGTAATACCACTTGCACCAGCCACTTCGAAGTAACTGATGTGAAAAACAGAAGTGTGTGTGTTCCAGTACAGTCAACGACAGATATTTTGGACATACCCGACGCCTTTGCGACATTGCAACGTAACCCCCCATAGAGCTAATGTATAAGAAAGTCTGAAATTTCGTATGCCAAAACCCTTCGCTGTCCAATTTTCTGGACTTTTTGCGATGACCACAGATCCAAAATGGCATTAATCGAAGCCATCAGCACCGCCATTTTGATTATCTCGCAGCCTAGAACCAATGCTCTCGCACGCCAATCTGCTGTCAGTCGTAGCAGCCCGTGGAAATGCTAAGCCTAACTGCTTCGACGTTCGCTACTACGTTTCTTGCTGCTGTTTGGTGCAGCGTGTTTCACTGAAGGAATTTGCCACTGTCAGCAATGGCGCTGACTTTGCCGTTGTCACACTCGCTGATGGCTTTGAAGCTTGGAACACACAGCAAGGGTTAAGCGTTGCATAATGCAAGTTCCAAAAATTCAGCTTCACCACAATACAACAGCGTTACGCAGTGAAGCATACCAAGTTCAAAAAGGGACAGTCGCAGGACACAATAAATATTCCTTAATTACACACATGTGCATCCACCGTTTCCTGTCACAGTACAAGCACTGATATGCCTAATACAAAAAAAGCATGTTAGTTCGAATTCCACGAGGATACTAAGAAAATTTTAATTATAGAAAATTTGAACTAATGAAAGTCAGAAAGATATTGCTGGGTTAAGGTGCTTATGTAGTCCGACGTAGCGAGAGTGTGCACACACGCTACGTAATGTTTGAAAGGACAACAATGTCTATAGTTAGAAGCGCTGGCGTAGCCAACGTAAGCGGGCGGCCAACGTAACTGGACGTGGCCAACGCGGTCCGACATCGAGATGGCTCTTGCTCCATCCGTGCGTTCGTCGCCGACTGCGCTGACCCACAATGCATGTCGTGGAGAAAATAAGTGCCCACGCCGTTTCGTTGACGTAGGCAGACAGCCGTTCAAAGCAGCACGCTGGTTTGGAATCACTATGCGCATGCTTCGAAGAGAGCAGCCGACGGCGCGTTTGTCGAAGTCTAGAGGGGACAGCATTTCGGCTGGCACAGCGCAAACGGCATAGCGCCGAAAACGGACTAAAAACACGCCTTTGTGCCACCAACACTCGCCACAGGAACAAGAGCTAAGCTAATATCGATTCACGAAACACACTACAACCTGCTGTGACATTGATCTCCGTTGTACTTTCGTAGCTGCACCACCTGCAGGCTGCCGAGTTCCACTACAGTGCAGTCCACTTACAACGATACCACATATAACGATATATCGGTTATAACGATGGGTCGACATGAGAGTGTCATTTTATGCATTAGGTCTATGGGGAAAAAAACCATTTATAACGATAGGTTATTCACCGCATATCGGATATAACGATCAAAATTTTGCAGTCTGGACGGCGTTTTCCGCGCCAAATAATCGTAACGTTTGCGTTGCTTAGTTCCCTGAAACGAATGATGTCGAGACGAGGCGATGTTTACCTCCGTAAGTTCGTATCTGCCGCCATTACCGCGCAGCGCGTCTCGCCCCGCCCGCGCACGAGTAGGCTGCGCCACAAGATGGCGCTAGCTGCTTCATGCGCGTCGGCCACAGTCGCTCCGAAAGAGAGAGAAAGAAAAAAAAGAAGAGACAAGCAAAGCGGCGCGGTGGCGCCCGTCCCGCGTATCTCTCGCGATAGCAGGCTGACGCCACTGAAGCAGCGTGCAACCAACGGTTCAACCCAGTTCGAAGATGGCGCCGACAACGCGCAAAGCTGTGTCGCTTGACACGAAGATGGATATTTTGCAGGACTCTCGATGCGGCTTCAAGGTGAGCGCCCTCGTGAAGAAGTATGAGCTCGTCCAGTTAACGATATCAACCATCTTGAAAACCGGGAGCGCCGCGATTGTGAAGGCAGGAGCTATCAGCGGCCATTCCGATCAGCGGAAAAGGGGTTGGAGACCTTTGTACGCCGATGTTGAAGAGGCGCTTTACCAGTGGTTCATCACCAATTGCTTCAAGAAGGCGGGCTTTGTGCGTAAGGACGAACTTCCCCAACCCGCTGAGACCGACCCGGTGGAAGTCGCTGACATAACCGAGCTCTGGGAGCTCGTTCCTACTGGTGACACAGGTGGTGTGTCGAAGGAGGAGTTTTTGACTGCAGACAGTGCTGCCTCGTTCTGCGATGAGGTCACCGACGAGGCGATCGCCGACGATGTGCTGTCTCGACAGACGGCAAAGTTGTGCAACGGTAGCGACGGCATCAGCGACAGTGACAACGAGATCGACAGTGGCTCCTTGACCCCGACCACGATGTCCACGCAAAGTGCACTGTCGTCGATCGACTCCTTAATTGATTTTATGCATGCTAAAGGATTGCCGCCAGTGTTCGCGCAGCAGCTGGAATCCATGCACACCGCGGTTGTGAAGCTGAAGCTGCCGCAAAAGCAAGTGCAGATTTCGGACTATTTCGGCGCGCCTAATCCTTGACACGGTCATTGGCGCTAGAAATAAAGTTTGTTTTTCACGGCCTACTGTATACATCATCTATTCTTTAGAGCAAGTAGCAAATTCGAGTTCAGAGCTGCAAAGGTAAAGAGCGCAAACGCGTTTAATTTTTTTTTTTTTTTGATAACTGCAGTCCAGATATAGCGATCATCGGTTATAACGATCATATTTTTCGTCTTTCTCGATATCGTTATAAGTGGACTGCACTGTATACGTATAGGTGGCATCGTAAACACGCATCCCAGGGTTGCTTTTCCCTTAAAGTAATAGCTATGAATCTCAAAGGCTATGCGTTTTGGTACTGCAAGTGCCAATAAACATCAAAGCAGCTATGTTTCAGACATTACCTGGTGCCGCTTCACGGCAGAATGCCTCACAGAGAGAGCGAAGCCTCCAAGATGCAACACGAAAAAAAAAAAAAAAAAAAAAAATGCAGCGCCACGTCAGAGTTTTTATCTTGAAGGGCTTGAGAGAGGGAGAGAACAGACCTGTAACAGAGGCGTTGGCCATGCCTGGCCAGCTGCAAATGAGTCTCTGCAGTCAGGCCTAAACAAAGGGCCGCAGATGGAAAGAGCAAAGCTGCGTGGCGATGTTGCCATGTCGGCAACGTGCTCCGGCGCACTAGCGCTCACGGAGCTTGAATTACCGGTGACTGTGCAAATTTCAGTGTAAATTAGCGGGATGCATTACAAACTGCTTTCAATACAGTGTTGGACGGACCGCAGCAGCTACTCCGAATTATTTGACATTTCAAATCAACGAGTTGTGAATTAACGGGCTTTTACTCTATGTGTACGGGCAGGCCTTCAGAGCTATTCTGGATGTGCCTGAGGAGAGTTGAGCCTTTGGGGGCAGTAAAAGGCATGCATTCATTTTTTCAGATGCCCACTTTTTTAGACTTTTTTACAGCACCTAGAAAGTTCGAAAAATTGGATGTTGACTATTTACTACCATCCTATGATTTTTACTACAGAAAAGATGTGTCAACCATACCTTGTCTTCCAAGGCAGCAAGGTCTCTCTCGATGCCCTCATGCTTGCGCTGGAGAGTCTGCACGCTCACCAGGTCCCGGCCATAATCATCAGATGACAGCACTACATCTTTCTCAGTTATCCATGTAATTGTCTCGTCAGCATCTCTGCAAGCATCAACATTTGCACAATGAGAAACAATATCTAGAGATAAAGTGAAAGCACTCAAAAGTACTAATAGTATTTGCACCTCTTTCAGATGGAGATAAAGAAATGTTCCAAGAGCCATAGTAGGAGTGGTGCTAAATACATTATGAAAATTTGACAATACAGTAAACGATGGATACATCAACTCGAAGGGGATAGCAAAATAATTCAATGTATCAATAATTCAAAATGCAGTTAAACTTTGCTATAACAAAGTCATTAAAATCGGCAATTTGCTTCGTAATATCGAAATTTCGTTACTAAAATTCAAAATTTTATGCAAATAAGCACAGTTGCCGATGAATTTTTATTACATGGAAGAGGCCGCAAATTTCATATCAGGCAATCAGAAAAAGCAAATATGAATGAGAAAAAAATTATTTCGCTGAATTGTCGAGTAGGCGACGAAAGATACGGTTTCATGCGATGCAGACTATATCTTCACATTGGTAGTACAAAGTAAAGCTAGCCATGCTTTTCTGTCAACTCCACCCCTGCAGTTAATGGTGTCACTTGCAGCGGCGATCGAATGCTTCGTCTGCCTCTCGCTTGAATGTGTCTCCAAAACTCGAGATTACACAACCTGAAGCATTAAACACACAGGAAGACAGTTCAAATCTAAGTCAATGTAAAAAATCAGCCCAAGTGGAGGCTGGGGTCAGAGTCGTTTTGACTGCACACGGAACCCTAAAACGGCGTTCACAGAAACTCTGCAAGACAAACCTGGCAGTGCAAATATCTCCATTTCAGCATCGCATGGCCGGAGCCACTGAGTAAAAAATCGAGTGCCATCCATGCTTTCTTGTGGAATGTGCGTATCGGACCGGGAGGCCTTTTACATTCTTGAAGCAGCATGGCCCCCGATTTTTCCGATAACGATTAGCTGCAGGTAGTATGCGTCACTGCATGGCAATTAGTTGTGTAATGCAGGGAAGCATATTAATAAGGAAAGAACTGTGTTGCATTGAAGCTAACTAAAGCAAATCCATCATAATGGAGCGCAGATAAGACTTGCTACATGCACCTTGCTAAGTTTTCCTCATTGGTATGTACTGTCCTTCAACTCTGCCTTGTTTGACCCTATCTGTCAAAACGGTGTCGTCTTGTTGGCATTAATATTTCCGAAGGCAGTGATTGCAGTGTCATTATGGTGTTGGGCTGCTAAGCACGAGGTCTCGGGATTGAATACCGGTCCCGGGGGCCGCATTTCGATGGGGATGAAATGCGAAAACACCTGTGTACTTACGGTAGATTTAGGTGCATGTTAAGGAACCTCAGTTGGCCCATATTTCCAGAGTCTTCCACTAAGGTGTGCCTCATAATCAGATTGTGGTTTTGACACCTAAAACCCCATAATTTTTTTTTTTTTTTATGTGGCGGTGAACGGGAGGTCAACATACACGTAGCATAGTGCTATATTTTTGCATGGGATTTCCAAGGGCATCTTGCAACTGTTTCATACAGACAATAATTCGGTATATCCAGGACAGACTGCAAGATCTAACTGTTGCAACTTCTACAGTGGTGGCTCAACGGCTATGGTGCTTTGGTGTTGAGCATGATGTAGCGGGCTTGAGGGTTCACGGTGGATGCATCGCAATGTGGGCTGAATGCACAAACGCTTGCGAGTCATGCTTTGGGTGCACATTAACGATACCCCAGGTGGCCAAAATTATTCGAGAGCTCTCCACTAAAGCATTACTTATAGCACACTGTGCAGTTTTGGGACATTAAATCCCATAAATTTTACTGTACAACAGAAACATACAAATGAAAATTCCCTGTAGTATTTTTTCACAGTCGACATGAGACACTGCACTAACCTGTTGAAGCGCTGGATCTCGTGCGCGCCAAACAGCCTCTCCTGCCGCAGCAAAGTGAGGGACTTCAATTTATTCCAAGCCTCATTTAGCTCCTGGAAGCAATGGTAGAACATAAAGTTTTAATACAAAAAGTGCATTGCACTTTGCAACTGATAGAACCTGGTACTGCTGGAGGCACAAGATATTCAAGAGCTGTGAAAGTTGTAGAAAAGCTATTGAATAATAATAATATTAATAGAAATAAACCATGACAATCTTAAGAATAACCCAGCGAATTAGTATGTTGTCTACAAGTAGTGACATACCCACTGCAAAGTTATATGTTCACAATTAAAAGCTGTATTCAAGAATTCTAATGTTGCATGTAATCTTACACATGACAGCCATTCTCCAAAAAGAAGTCTTCCTACATGGCTCCATGGAGTACAGCTACACAGTTGCTTTCTTATGACAAAGACAAATGTTATGTATCAACAGTAGATTTGTTTAAAGTACAGAAGATGTAATTTTGCACAGTACTGTAAAAATGTATAAACACTGCATGCTTACCAGGCACGTACCCAGGCTTTTTTTTTTTTTTTAGGGGGGCAACACAAGGTAACTTTTCTATGCGAATGAGGGGGGGGAGGTACCTTTACCAATGCAAATAATTCTCACTGTTCACCATAAAGATGCATAAACACATAAAAGAGAAATGAAATAAGGTGTATCTCACAGGTACGCCTGTGAGATGCGCGTCTCCTTTACTTGTCAAACAAGGAACCATATCAAATAGACTCGTGCAGGAAAGAAGAGCAAGAACACTGCCAAGAACAAGTAAACAAGCGAAAGTGTAAAAAAATATTTATAGTAGCATTTCTTGAATTAGCTCTGGAAGAATTAGACAAATATATATTTGTGGAACAATCACAGTTCTTTTGGGTCCCTAGTTTACTGCTCTACCAAGTGCCAAAACCAACTCGTATTGTTATTAGGGAAGTTGTGTAACCATGCGTGGCCGCAAGTCCCGTACAACTGTGTAGAGCGCAGGACGCCGCAGTTCTAGACATACTGTGCCCAGCGCGGAAGGTCAGAGAAACACCCAAATAAGCACAGCAGGGAAGTGGCTACGTCAGGCGGCTAGTCTGATAACTGTAGAAGGGTCATTCAAAACACACAGAATTATTCTCCACTTCCAGCAGCGTTTTCTCCACTTCCTTTTACAGCGAAGCTCTTTATGCGGACCCTGTGCCGTCTTTGCCAGACTTCGCTAAAACGGGGCCACGTGATCTAGCGGAAGAGGAAAGAAAGAGGTTAACAGGGGGAAAGGGGTAGGAGTGACCCCTTTCCGCCCACGAGAATGCTATCTTATATGCGAATCTTATATGGTTGTCACACGGTGAATTTTCGAAATTTTCGACGATCAAGCCATATCAAACCGAACCACCCTGCCGCGAAAGAAACATGTTATGCTGGCAGTTTGCGGCCAACGAACAGTGCCCAGCGATTGAAATGCAATAATAGGAGCGCGTGGGTGCCGGCACTTCTTGCACCAGCAAGAAGTGTCTGCGACATCGAAGATCTTGGCTGGCACCCATGCATTTCTATGGGCCCAGACTTTTGTTATTTCAATCCTAAAATTGGCCTTCACCGGACAATCCAAACTTGACTAGTCAGCATGAATGTGCCTGACCCATATAGTAACTAGTATATGGAAGTTGGAATCAGTTGTCACAGATCGCAGGGAGAGGCATTCGTCCTGCAGTGGACATAAAATAGCCTGATGATGAATAGTGGCAGTATGTATGAATGAATGTGATGTTTAATGGCGCAAGGGCCAGGTATGGCCAAAGAGCACCATGTCCGAGGTAATGAGTTCGCTGTGTAGTTACGAGTTCTATGAAATTGACGTGACGTGGCTGTAAAGGGGCCTTAAATATGGTCACTCTAAGGTGCGTAAAATCTATGTGTAATAAGATTATGGTGATGACAAATGACGTGTACTATGAGCATTAAGATGCATTGCAAAAGAATTATACAATATTAAAAAAAATGTCAGATGCTAAAATTGACTAGAGCACTATTGCCTCATTAGAGCCCTTCAGACAAAAGGGTCTGGAGGCATGTGCTATATAATACTGCTATCGCAGCGGCATCCTCTGAAGAGAGGAAGCACTACGAATGTAAGGGACTAATAACATGTAGGACAACATCATTCAAGAAACCGAGGACTGCATTGTTGTTAAAAAGCGGTTCTTTACCAAGAAACATAGCCGGATGAAGTGGGACACAATAGCGGTATGCCAGAGGAAAATGTTTCTATCAGCTTCAGCTTTCCGACACTCCAGTAGAACGTGGAGGACGGGTCAGCCTCTCTCCGCATCTACCGAAGCTTGGAGGTTCATTTCCAGTAAGTAGAAAATTATGGGTCCCAAATGTGTGTCCTATTATGAGACGACAGAATAGGACATCTGTTCGCCGTGATTTTGTTGTGGAGGGCCAAAAACCTAACTGTGGCTTAATCAAGTGGAGCTTATTTGTTTCACTGTCCCACAAGCGTTGCCAATGGCTTCGCAGTTTCATTTGCAAAAGAAAGGCTTAAGATCTGTGGTAGAAAAAGCAGCGGTAGGATTAATAGCTTGCGATGTAATTGATGTGGCCATTTGGTCTGCCACCACATTACCCTCTATGCATCTATGGCCAGGAACCCAGCATATTGTCACATGTCTACGAGATGAATCAATATTGCACAACTAGGAGTAAAGTTCAATGAAAACAGGATTTTTGTGTTTCCTTAAGGGCACCAGTGCTTTAACAACACTTAACGAGACCATGAATATTATTGTGTTCTGTAGTTTTAATTTCTTTATCTGTTTAACCGCAAACAGTACCACATAGGCTTCTGCAGTAAAGATACTTCTATGAGGGTTCAATACACCCGATTCAGAGAAAGAGGGACCAACAGCCACATAAGACACGCCAGCATAAGACTGATGCATCGGTGTAGAATTCAGGACAATACTTCGACTGGATTTCATGGAAATGCATTCTAATTTTGAGCT
The DNA here is from genome assembly GCF_023375885.2 of Dermacentor andersoni. NCBI lineage: Eukaryota > Metazoa > Arthropoda > Arachnida > Ixodida > Ixodidae > Dermacentor > Dermacentor andersoni. The sequence goes on along the minus strand of NC_092814.1, from coordinate 219,453,813 downwards.
GTGGGGCGCTATAACGTTAAACTATTCCAAACCTTTCTATTCCAATTCTGCAATCAGCCCACCACGATTGGTCACAAAAGTGACCTCCTATGAACGAGGTGAGCATTTGATTGGTTTGTTCAGACAACCCTGCGGGTGTCCGCCCGATGCTTGCGTCGCGGTTACGCAAGTTTGACGTCAGGAGATTGGAATAAAAACATATTGGAATAGTTTTACGTTATATGGCCCCTGGTGTGTATTTTGTAACTCTTACGAAAGATATATCACACTATCACTTGCAACTCCCAAGGCGGTAGCTGCTTGCTGGAGGCATTAGGCGATGCTCGAGAAGTGGGACTTCTATTTCTTCGCTCAGCTCTCTCACACGCAGTGAGAAAGGCTGTTCCACAGAGGATCGATTGTGAAAAACTGTAGCATATGAGATATCATTAATTGTAGCACAACAAGAGTGTTCGTGATTGCAGTAAAATTTAGAAAGTATGTGAAACTAGTGTATGTTCTTTGCAGGTTAAGTGACCACTCATTTGATTTTATGTACAGACTTTCAATAGGACTTGTTCTGAAGGCACCAGTGACCAGATGGATACCTAGATGGTTGACGGGATCTAGAATCATTAATGCACTTGGTGTGGCAGAGTGATATGCCATAGAACCGTAATCCAGTCGTGATTGGATGAGGCTCCTGTAGAGGTTCATTAAGCACCTTCTGTCACTGCCCCATGTTGTGTGTGATAAAATTTTCAGCAAGTTCATTGTCTTCAAACATTTTGCCTTGAGATATTTTATCTGTGGTATGAAAGTCAATTTCGCATCAAGTATTATGCCTAAAAACTTGTGTTTTTTGTGCACAGGTATTTCATCTCCATACAGCTCTAAGCTTGGATCTGGAACCATGCCTCTTCTTTTTGAAAAAAAAAAAAAACACATGAACTTTTGTGGGGGTTAACTTTAAAACCATTTTCGTCTGCCCACTTAGATACGTGAAAGGAACCTTGCCCAGCTTTCTCTCTTCGCCTGACGTTGTATCCGCCTTCCCTACGATTATGTGTTTAAATTCAATTATGTTTTCTGTATTCGGTGATCTACACAATATGCCCCATGCCTTATTCTGCCTTTTTCACGTATCTCTACAGTCTTCATTCCACCAGGCAACACGTCCTTTGAAAACCGAAAAATCACGAAAATGTCGATGTTTTGAAAACCACATATTCAAACAGTATGTCTTAAAAACAACCATTTCTGTAAATATCGATGTCTAATTCATCGCTAAACCATTTCAAATAAAGTTTATGCGAACCGTGGCAGCGCTCGAGTGGCGAGTGAGCGCTCAAAATGCCTCTACTTGGTGCGAACTCCATTTCTCCACTGCTCCCCCGAGCGCCACCATTTTGGTGTTTTGTTCGTGCATTCTTGTGGTCTTTTCCCTTGCCACCCGCGGCGGTGGCGGCACCGCGGGAGAGGCATAAACCACTCATGATTGGAAGGTTCGCGAGAGCTTTCAAGTTTCCCACGGCTGAGACGCGAAGCTGAGATTGGGCGAAGTGCGCGCTCCTCAAGCACGCGGGGAGCCCACGACTGCCATTCACTGCTGCGTGCGATGACGTAGTGGTCTCCTGCATAATGCGTCCGGCCATCATCTGCTTCGGCTCCTCCATCGCCGGCGCCCTTTGTGTGTTCCACTTGCCATCATCTATCTTTGCAGCAGTTCGCATATCTTCCAAGTTTCTACCGCCTTTATGAGACGATTTTCAAACATCTTTACGAGACGGTTGTTGTGTTTAGCCTGCCGATTGTTGTCAGTCTGCGACAATGTGCCCAAAGAAACTAAAGACACTACACGCATTCAGGGCAAGTAAGCGTTCTATGAAGCTCGCCCGCATGGTGAAGCTCGTCACTCGCCCGCACGCCGACGATCGCACCGATGGTTCCTGTGGGGCAACTTCTGCTTCATCTATGCAAGAGCGTGCTTGCGTCGACGCTTCTAGTAACGTGACTCCTGCTCCACCGGCGCAAGAATTTGTCGTGACGAGTGCGCCTAGTGTCTCATGCTCATTGACAGCAGCTTCCACATCCTCTCTTTCATCTGCCTCTGACAGTGCGATCGCGTCGTCCACTGTGCACTTGAAAACACGTTTCCGAACGTGTGAGGAGAAAGAGGCGGCAGATAAAAAACGTGCTGCTGTGCAACAAGGACTTGGCGCTATGTCAGCGACGGAGCGAAAATTTCAAGCAATGGAGCGCGATCCTAAAGCTGCCACCGCTACAAGTGAAAGCGAAAAATTTCCCCTTGTGCAAATGGATGCCCTAGGCGACCTGCAATCCTGGACCCCGTGCCAGCGATGCTTTGCGACTGGGATGAAGGTTCAAGGCAGCACCCAACTTGGACTGGCAACAAAGCTTGAGCTGCTATGTTTACATTGTGGAGTAGTTGCAAGCTCGTGGAGTTCAGCTCGTCAGGATGACTCAATGGCCTTTGACGTGAATATAACAACCATTGTGGCAACAAAACAGATAGGGAAGGGACAAACAGCCCTCAATGACTTTTGGGCAGCGATGAACGTGTCCCATCGTGGCCTGCATCATAAGACTTTTCGTAAGCACTTGAAGAAATTCAGGAAACCGCAGACGCAGTGCATGGACAAGTTCTATGCAGAATCTGCTTCTGCTGTGAGAACCACCTACAAGGAAATGGATCCATATTTCAGCAGGGATCAAGGGACCAAGAGCCTCAGTTAAAGACTAGAAATGGGGAAATTGTATTTGTTTATCTGATCTTTCCGAGTGAATGACGTGAAATCGTGGGAAGTTGGGTCTTTGACGTCCAAAGAACTGGAATACATCTTCGGTGTGCCCTCTTTTCTGAGGGCGATCAGGGAGAGAGGGGAAGGAACTTGCCATAGAGGAATGTAATTTTCGGCAATAACGCCAGCCACCCACTGTGGAGCCCTACAAGGGGACGCTACAGGGACTGTAAAAACATGTCCTGCAAACGCCACCTGTACGTTATCACTTTAACCAAATATGAAATAACCTAGGTTGGCTATTCACACAAGGTTAACCCTTGCTGCCTGGAAAAATTGGTAGGAAAGGGAAGCCAGGAGAAGACAGGAAAGATGGAAAGTGAGAGAAAGACACAGGTTGGAGGGGGAGAGAGAGAGAGACAGGAGAAGGCAATTGCCGATTTCCCCCGGGTGGGTCAGTCCGGGGGTGCAGTCTACGTGAAGCCGAGGCCAAAGGGATGTGTTGCCTCCGTTGAGGGGCCTTAAAGGTCCCGACACTTAACATCGGCTCAACCCCCAGTATCCCCTTTTCCCTGGACACGGCTAAGCCATGCACGTTTAAACGCAGGTAGGTCCAACCCTCATGCGCTCGGGTACGTGATGTCACAACATACCAAACGCCTGCTTACGCAGACGCCCCTGCGGGGTTAGTGGCAGTATGTCTAAGGAGCTTAGTAGACAGTGAATGTGTTGAACGCTTGTCATTTCCCATCAAAACGCCCATTTTCGGCCTGCCCAAGGAAGATTTTGAAGCGATAACGCTAGCTCGTGATGTCCGATTCTAGTATTTATCCGATTCTAACCTGCGCATTTTATTACCCAGAAAATCGCCTTCATGGTGCAATCAGGGACGAAACCGAATCGCATTGTAGCTTGTATGCTTTACTGCATAACACAGTCTTACTGCAGTGAAGCTGACTTAAACCGTGCAGCAAAGTTGACTTTAGGAAACCGGCCACCGTACAATACATATTTGCCCTTTCCCATTTTGCTTGCTAAAATATCGGGTACACATTAGATTTCTGCTTTCTTTAGCAACTTTAATGTCATCTCTACACGAGTTTTCTACTTTGGACACATAGACAGCAGACGTGCATTTGATTCGAGGGCATGTTAAAATCAGGCAAATACTGCCAAATGAACCCACGGTGCATTTTGGTGCTTTATCTGCACCTTGTTTAATTCGAACTGGCAGATAACTATCACTTTCGTTGGTTGTGCCAGGGTCGAATTAATAGAAGTCGACCATAGCACAATACTGTGTAATGAAGCTTGCTTCTAGTGCTTCAAATACCCACTCTAGTGGGACTTACATTAACATAATCTTACACATAAAGATGCCCTTCGGTCTTGATTTCACAGATCTCTGCTCAACTGTACACCCTTGGCAAGTAAAGTTTTTCACCAGTTCTTAAACAAAAACCATTGAAATCAAATACTTTATTGTCAGGCCACGTGACAGAGCCTAAACTAATTAATAGCTCACTGGAGCAAGTCTCAAAAGGAAGATGCATTAAATCTGAATAATAGACGAACAACTATAGTAACAAAAAGCTAACATCTCATAAAATCCATCTTTCACATTCCAAGTGCACGTAAAATCTGTCTGAGACACATTCTTACCTCTCGCCTTTTTCTGATCGTTTCTCGTTCGGGGTGGTCATCGTTGATCAGCTTCTCCGCCTGTTCGTTCACTTCAGTCACTCTGAACTCTTGGCTGGCCATGTCCTATGATAATTAAAGGAAATGCACATTTTGCATTGAGAAAATTAATATCACAAGGAAACATGTCATGAGAACTATAGACTGAAATGATTTGCAAGAAGAAACACACACAGCACCTTTTGGAATTCGTCAAACTTGCGTTGAAGGACTTCAACGTGCTCCAAGTCCTGACCGAACTCATCAGCCATCACGAACGTTTCCTGCACACACCCCAATCAGGTACAGAAGCAACAAGCAAATTCTGCAACAACAACTTGCCCTATTATGGTGCTCTTTATCTGCGAACAGAAATGCTTGTGGAGTGCAATAAGAATGGAGACAGGAAAGAAACACAGAAACAACATGGACTGGCACTTGCATGACTGCAAGTGCTGCTGAACTACAGCTACACTCCTAAGCAGAAGCAGTAACTATATGTTTAAATTGCCTTTTCAAGCCACTTCACATTTCTTAAGTGTTGGTGACATTCACTTTCACTCCAACTATCAGCAAGATTCAGCTTTACTGCTGTGAATAATTTCATTCCACCTATTTCATTCTTGAGAGTTAGGGCCAGGCTACACGTTTGCCAGCGTGCATTAATTTGCGCCTCTATGCCATGTGCATCTGTGAGCAATGTGAGATGGCTCATGAGCATAAGAGCGCGTACATGCGTGGACACCTGAGCCAGTAAGATACAAGTGCTTGTGCTAGCACATGCCAACCTGCGCATCTAAAGCCATGTGACCAACAGGCCAATTGCAACTGTCGGAGCATCTCCCCAGCAAGAAGGTTCACCAGGGCAATGCGAAGACTCGCCACAGTAGCTACGTAGCTGCAGTGTGGTGCAGACCAACGTTTTCCTTCATTGGCTGAATTTTTACATATGTGGAAGCACTTTTTCTTTATGCCAAGTTAAATAAAGAATTAATAAATTTAATGGGTCTGATAAACATTTAGAAGCCCTATATATTACAAGCTCAATATGAAACGATGTTGCTAAGGTGCCTAGCTAGAGTGAGCACGTACTGGCATTGTAGACATTAATTGCCATTCCTCGCAAGGCCCGGCAAGCGAATAGTGGTAAGCTGGCAAGCGTATGTGCTGTCTGGGCTTTAAATATTCAGGCTATCAGAAAAACAACCACTACAGGGGAATAGTGCAGCACACATTGTACACACACTCACCTTGTCGTTGATCCAGAACATGACCTCGTCACAATGGCGCAGAAACTGTACCAATACCAATGCTTGCTGCAGCTTCTGTCCCTTGTCTGCCAATTTTCTCAGGAGAAGCTCCCAGAGCCGATGAAGCTCATCAAGGCATTGCTAGCACATTGGGGAAAAAAAAAAAAACCAGTCATACACCTGCTCTTCCCATGACTTCTGTATTCGACAAAAAATTCTAGCCCAGCCCTTCACACTTTACCCAGCTCGCCACACCAGACAGCCTTGTTCTTTTTTGACATAATCCTTCCCGGACACAAAAGCTTTTTTGAAAGGGTAAATTAAACTGTGGGGTTTTACATGCCAAAACCACGATACAATTATGAGGCACGCATATTGGGCAACTCTGGATTAATTTTGACCATGTGGTTTTTTTTTAACATGTACTGAATGGATGGTACAAAGGAGCTTCTGCATTTTGCCCCAACTAAATGTGGTTACAGTAGCCGCAATTCGATCTCTAGGCTTTCAAGCTTGGCAGTGCAATGCCAAAGCCATTACGCCACCACAGTGGGTTTTTTAAAAATGGTAATCAACCTGCTTAGTCAATATACAATACTGTCACAAGCAATTGCGCCGAATATTCCTTTATGTGCAGCAGTCAGACTACAGTGTCATTCAAAATATTGCTACTTTTTCCTTGAACTACCTGAACTGAACCTTCCTTAAGAGTATAATCAAGCCTATTTGAACAATGTGGTGAATAATACTGCTCTATTCTGGGAGCGACTAAACAGCCTGATACAACATACCGGTATAAATAAAATGTAAATATAAAATTAAATTATGGGGTTTTACGTACCAAAACCACAATCTGATTATGAGGCACACTACTGTAGTGGGGGGCTCTGAAAATTTGGACCACCTGGGTTTCCTTAACGTGCACCAAAATCTAAGTACACTGGTGTTTTCGCATTTCGCCCCCATCAAAATGTGGCCGCCGTGGCCGGCATTCCATCCCACGACCTTGTGCTTAGCAGCCCAACACATATATAAAATGTCGATAGCATGCTTTTAACCACTGTTGTCGACAGCACAGACCTCTCCAATTTTTCAAAGGATCATTTTGTAGCCGTTTGAAAGTCTAGAAATTACAATTCAGCAAAGCCTGAAAAATTCGAAGTCAAATGAAGCAATAACATGCAAATAAGGCCAATTAAATTTGTTCTGGACATAATTGGACCCGTTTTAACTGCAATTTATAACCTAGCTCTAGAACAGTCGCTTTCCAAAGGAAATGCAGCTTGCAAAGGTGATAGCAACCCACAAAGCTGGCGACAAATCTGATGTAAATGATTTCAGACTGATTTCCATCTTACTGGTTTTTTCAAAGGACTGGGGATAAAATCATGCACAAGCAAATGTACACCTTTCTGTACTAATACCAGATTATTTCTAAAGCACAGTACAGCTTCCTGAAGGCCAAATCAACAGAACTGGCCTCATCAACACAAAAGGCGTTTATAAGTGTAGCTCTTAAGCGAAAGAGGCAGTTTTAGGCATATATCTAGATCTCAAAAACCATTTGAAAGCGTTCACCATACTGTACTCTTAGCTAAGCCCGAGCAACATAAAATATGTGGCCATGCAAATAGGTTCTTGTCCTACTATTTCCAGCATCAGTCTCAGTATTTAGCCGTAACAGTTTGAACTCGAAATATAAATTTATCTCTTACAGTGTGCCACAAGAGAACATTCTTGGGCCCCTACTCTTTATTGCTTATATGAATGATACTTTATCTACTGAGAACTTCAAATGAACTGCACACACCAACAATACTGGATTTATTTTCAGGGGCACAAATCTGAACCCTCAAATTTTGCAAATATTAGAATATTTCTAACTGGTACGAAAGAAACTGCTCAAGAATTAATGCCAAGAAAACAAGCCATCATCTCTCGCACTAAGCATAAGGCTTTAACTACTGAAAATGTGTACCTAAATGATGAGTGAATTATAATTTTGAGTAGTGGAAACCCTAGGAGCAATATTTTCAGAAAATTTACTTCGGAATGAACATATTGAGCTCGTTTGCAGTAAGCTAAACAAAATCACGGGAATATTACACAGACACCCGACATGTTTTGCCCACTATTGTGAAACAAACTGTGCATAGGTCCCTGTTTCTACCTACATTATTGTAACTTAGTACAGGCAACCAATTCAAACAGAAACATCAATAAATTGAAGATACCATATTTACTCGCATACTTTCTCCCTTGTTTTCGTGATTTTAGAGCTCCAAAACAGGGGTGCGCAAATTACGCGGAGCTTTTGCGAACACACCCGAAATAACAAGCAATATGTAGTAACGCACGCGGTATATACATTAAAAAGAAAATAAATTATAGCACGAACGAAGGGTACTTGTTTACTTAACAGAATTAGCATGTACTTTAACCAGCCAGATCCGGTCATGCACGGTCTAGTTGGTACCGCTGGTCAAGAGGTCCGATTGGGAATCGTCACCGCCCTCCCAAAGCGCATTGTCCTCGGTTCTGTCGAGCGTGTTTGACAGCCTCATCTTCTTGCAGCTCTTCTCGACAATACTGGGAGAAACCAGGTCCCACGCTGCGAGTATCCACTCACAGACCGTCTCTAGTGGCAGTCTCTTTATTCTGCCAGTGCGAGTGAGCCCATGCTCTCCACTGGCCATCCATTCAACGTACAACTTGTGCACGTAGTCCTTGAAGGGTGTGTTTATGGAGACATCCAAGGGCTGCAGAACAGATGTTAGTCCGCCCGCAATAATAGCCAGGTTGGTCCTCACGTCCCGCAACTTCTCTTTTACACTGTCCACGAGAGGGCCTTTGAAACTGTCGAGCACCAACAGCGATGGCAGTTGCAGTAAGGCCCCTGGTCGCTTACCCCAGACAGTGTCGAGCCAGTCGTTCATAAGCTCTTCATTCATGCAGCCTTTTTCTTGGGTGCAGATGTGAATACGGTTTTCAACTTTCGATTTGGGCAATGTCTTCCGCTTGAAGATCACGAATGGCGGTAGTTTTGGGCCATCAGCTGTCACAGCAAGCATAACCATGCAGCATTGCTTTTCAAACCGGTTGTTTTTATAGGAACGGATGACACGCCTTTCTCGCTCACTGTTGCATTAGGTGGCATATCAAAGGTCAACACAAGTGAACAGCGAAAATAAGATTGGCTGATGACGAAACCGAAACTTCCAAAATCAACCAAAGATGCGCTGCAGCGTGGACGTAGAGAACAAGGGGCAACAAGGGGTAAAGTTGGCGCGACTGGCCCTCGCACGTCTCCGATGCAGAAAATAGTCCTGCATTCTCATGGCGGGAGAGAAGGGGAGATAGAGGGAGGCAAACACTAGAGCAGTTCCGACACCCCGTGAACAGGTTTGCATGTTCGGGTACGGTCCCTAGAATATAATATTCTAGGGACTGTAGTTCGGGGGCTTCCGGAGAAAAGAACGAAGTCCTCGGAAGAAGGGACTTCACACTCGCAACCTGTCTTGTATATAACTGCGCTTGCCTGCACGGCGAGGAGCACGGCCGCCCAAACTCTCTCCGTGCGCGCCGACAAGCTGGCTCAGGCGAGACGCAAAATATGCGAGTAAATTTTTTTTTAAAGCTGGCTAAATATTAGGGGCGCGCAAATTATGCCGGTAAATACAGTATGTCAATAACATGCTATAGCAAGTATTTCCTCCAGAGAACACGCTACGAAATATTTTTGCGAATACAAAATAATGTCAGTTGAATCTATTTACTCATTTCGTCTGGTGTGTATGTACAGATCCACATTACTAAAAAGATAATGGCTACATGTGCTTCTTTTACCTGAACCTCTGTGCACTGAAATATAATAGGACAAGTACAGCTCTGGTAAAAACGCTTTTATCGCACAAATTATGGCAGACAACCGGTATCATGTCGCATTGCTGTAACACCCAGATTTCTATTGGACTGAACCCAAAAACTACATCCCCCCCCCCCCCCCCCCCACATTCCTTTTTCATTCATTTCTCATCACAAGAAGGACCTTGATTCCTTCTTTCTTTTATTCCCTAATTCACTGATTATGATGTGCCCATGTTTTGTCAGTGCAATTGTTATTTTTTGTTTTTGGTCTGCATCTCAGTTTCTTGCCATTGTATTTTTCTTGTAACAAAAGCTTTCTACTTGTTTGGCTAAACCTTTACCACACCTGTAAGTTTTCTTGCTGAATTTATTACATGGTTTTGTATCTATCTTCTCACTTTCTGTTCTTTATTTAGCGAGTACATTTATTGCACACCACCTTGTACGTATGCCAGTGCTGAATTGTACCTTAGTCAGCTGCAGTCAACTGCAGCTGCAAGCTTAGTCAAGCTGCAGTTTATGCAGCTTTTCCTCATTACCTCCTTTCTCTTCTTGAGAAGAATTAACTTTATTGATTGTATTCCTATCACCTTTTGTGTATAGTATTCCTATTGACCGCCCACCCCTTTGAGGGGAAACTGCAATTAAAATAGTCAATTTGATCAAAATTACATATTTTTTAACTTTTTCGCAATTTCCAGGTGTTTATCTCGTGTGGAATTAGTAAGAAACCTTAAGCAGAATTTGTGAAAATCGCACTTTTCCAGTGTGCTGTCAAAACTAACTGGGTAGAAAATCGAGCTTTGGGAACCAACTCCAACATGGATCGCGCGGCGTGCGGCTTTCCGGTGATGGAACGTTAACATCTTGGTACTGTCAAAAAAAGAAAGATCGGAGCTTCAAGTAGCCGCAGCGACAAGTTTTGCACCAAAGAAGCAAGCGAAAAGAGGAAAAACTGACATTGGAATTCGTTGCTGTTGCCACATGTGTACAGGAATGCTCCTATTGGCTGATGCAAATTTAAATCGCTAGCACGCACTTCGTGCACATTTTGACAGCGGCGAGTTGTGCGATTGCAGTAGGCTGTATCGCTGGCTTGCATTTTTAGTTACAGTAAAACCTCGTTAAACCGTGCCCGCTTAAACAGTAGTTCCATTTTAAATGGAGTCATGTCAAATCCCTGACTCAGCAGCCATTGAACATAATGAGTTTTGCATCTGCATAAACCGTACCAACTTATTGCATACGTATCGGTTAACACAGTGTTTCCACTTTTCGTCGCGTAATCATGACAGTGCATTGTCCCCATCGGACGGCCTGGCAGAACAACAAGCCTTAGAGATCGGAACAGCCTCCAACTGCCCTGTGCGTTTGCGCATGAAGCCACACCAACATCATTTTGGTCATTTTGGTGCCGTGCCACAGAGAGTGGGAAGGAGCGGGCGTTGTGCAAGCTAGGACTCGCGCCATGCCAAAGCTCGGATAAAAAATCATCAAGTGCTCAGCACAGAAGAAAAATTGGACATCATTCGTGCTGCCAAACGTGGCACGAAGAAGTCGGCGCTAGCATGCAAAAGGGATCTACTGCTGACTTCAGTGTGTGGTTGTTGGAGTGTGAAGAAGTTGCTCGGCAGCGCTGCTACGACCGCGAAGAGATGTCAGCTACGAGGTTTGACTTTTTGCCATCGTTTTCTCTGTTACCGAAGTGTCACCGAACGACAGTGATGAGGACAACACGGAAAGCAACAGCATGGGCAATTCAGGCCCGACAGTAGCAGAAGCTGCGCATTACGTCAGCCTCATGAATGCAATCGTCACGACAAGAACAGCAACCTGCAATGAAAAAGGTGCCCTGCGACTTCTGCAGCGCTACCGTGCCCGTGCACGGGGAATATGCAATGCCAACGAGGAATCTGCCATGCAAGTGTTTGCCGAGAAGAGGAGGCTAGCTGAAAAGCTGGCTCGCAGCTTCAGTTAGTTTGAGGCCGCTGTCGTCACGGCTAGACCGCGGCGGCATCAAACGAAAATAACACTTGTCACGCGAAGTGCATAAATACTGCATGTTCTTTTCCCCTTTCATCGCACTCTCTCCGAGTTCTGTTTTTGACAGGTAAGTGGTCGATCTCATGCTATTTCAGTTAAACCGTACTAGCATTTAGTACGTACTTTTTCCAAGCTTTGGCCAACTAAGGTTTAACGAGGTTTCACCGTAGTAGCTGTAATCTGTAGTTGTACTACCTTATACTCGTAGACTTGCACTACCTACCTGCCTACCTACCTGCCTACCTACCCACTTACCTACCTAACCTTTCGTTACTGGTGAAAAATTCACAAATGTTCCCCAGTACACTTTTAGAATCGTGCATTTCTTTGCAACAATAATTTTCTGCACTTTCTTCGCCGCCCTCATCAGCACAGACATCGAGAATGCAGTGAGCACCACTTGAAACTGCTTGAAGTTGCCTGGGATCGTGTTGCTATTTTACACGTAAATTAACAAATGCTAGACACACGTAGCAAAACTAGCACAACAATTGCACAAATCGTCAATGATACCTTTTCGATTTAGTGGCCTGGCTTGTCCTGCGGTTTGAGCGTGGTCGGCGGCTACTATAATCCACCTTACAAGTCATCTGCAGCATTATAGAAGCTGCAGGACCCCTTCACCAATAGGAAGGCCAAATTACCCTCGGGATGTCTTCATCTACACTGCAACGTCTGCTAAGAGTTAGCTTGCCATGCTGTCGATACATGCTCCATGGTTGGTGGATTGACACAATGTATGTTTTGGCATTGTAATCATGCACTGCATTCACATGAGTGCGACAGTTGGGCTTTGCCTTATCTATATGCTTTCTCAGCAGTTCTTTGCTGCCTCCTAAGTAGTAAGGACAAATGTCCTTATACATGTTAACCCGTGCCACATCATCTACTCGGTGTCTATGGCGTTTGCTAGCCACTGTCACCAGGTACCATTCTAGAGTGGAGTAGGAAATGATGCAGTAAACAGGCCTTTACAGCGTTCTGCATCATCAATGCATCACCAGCACTAATGCTGTGGCGCCATCTGCTAACTAGATAAACCCCTTTTACGACCCGGTGATGCCTCTGTAGTACAGTCGAACCCACTTATAACGATACCAGTTTTAACACTATTGGGGGCGAGGAGTTACGGAGTCGCCATCTGTCGGAAGCGCCTCCCTTGCATAGTACGAGGGATCATGCGGCGCGCTCCTCATAGGTTTCGCTTAGAGCGCTCAATAAAAACACCGCGCGGCCGCCCTCCTGGACATTTATTTAGGTACTCGCAAAACGAGCGGTGTTTTTGACTGTCTATATAATAATCTTGGGCAAACTGAAAGCACAGAATCGTTTACAGATGCTATCTTTTTACCGAATACGTACAGTGAATGCCACTGCGCGCGGTCGCCGCGATGGAGTCTCCCGAACTGGCTTCTTGCGTGAAAGGTAGGCAAACGCTGAGCGTAAACTATGCTAAATATATTCTTATAGTGGGCTGTCTGTATAATCAAATGGGGCATAACACAATGAAGCCTCAATGCAACGATCGCACGGGTTCGCAGCGACCGACTGCACGTCTGCATGCATGTCCATGCACAATGTTTTGCTTTCGCTGTGAGCGCGCTTTCGCACTGTGCCGTGAGCTTTAGGCTGCAGCATATGAGCATTTTACAGCACACTAGCAACGACTGTTGCGTGGATGCTATCAGAACTGCTCAAAAATAATTTAGTTATGGAGACTTCGATGCATATGGCGACTGTGACGTGCCGTCGCGACGATTCAATCTGTCTTCAAATCCTTGGACATTTCAATATTATTTCTTAACTTGCGTCACCGTATGTTTATCGGTCTTCTCAGCATACAATTTCCCTCTTCTTTTTCGTAATCGAATGCATTAATTCATAACACAAGCATGACCACGTGCCATGCCTTTTATTAATGTGCTTCTTACCACTCCCTTTCCGCTCCAGCGAACTTGCCAGTACAGTCGAACCCGACTATATCAAACCCGTTTACATCGAATTATTCTATATATCGAACAATTTCTGGACAAGGTATAGCTACAATGAGTATATACAGCAAAAATTCCGCTTACATCGAACAAAAATAGCAGGAACTCCCGATATATCGAACGTCAAGCTGCGGAAAAATGCCCTCAGAAGTTGGCTTTCCCTCATGGTGGTGGGGAAACCCGGCGGCGCGGCTCCATCCAACTGCTCTCCCTACCGTGACTGCGCTGCGTTGAGCGAACCGTCGACACCCCCCTGCAAAAAATGATCCTTGCCCACCCGCAGAGCTTGCTTAGACAGCCAATCAGAGGCTCTTGTGCCCTCGTCGTGCAAGATGGCGAAAGTGCGAGTTCTCTCACTGCTTTTCTGGTTCATTGTGTGTGTGTCTTGTGGGCCTTCTCCCGCACTGTTGCCGTGATGAAGCGGCAGAATTCGCCTTTCGTCGTGAAGCTCGAAATCATAAATCGGGTCGAATGCGGTGACAAGTCTGATGTCCCCGCAGCGTGCAAGATTCCGAGGAGCACTCTCAGCACGATCTTGAAGAATAAGGGGAGATTAGGGCTAAAGCGGCCAAACTCGTGACCCGGTGCCCGTGGCGCCCGACGTGTACGCACGGCCGTGTACGAGTGGTTTATCCGAAATTGCTTCAGCCGTGCCGGCTTCCGCATGCTCGGTGATGACTGATGAATGCAACGAAGTCGTTGCCGGTGCTGCCGAAGTTTGGAGCGAGCTGTCAGAATTTCTGGAAGCCGTTGACGAATCAACGGTGGACGAGTTCGTGAGTGCAATTGATGGTGTCGCGACCACGGGAGAGCCCGAAAACGAAGACTACATTGCCGACATCGTACCAAGCACAAGTGAAATAGGGCACAATGAGGAAAGCAATGACGGTCCTTTACCCACGTCCTCCGAAGTGATTGGTGCGCTCGCACTAGTCCGGTGCTTTTACGCGAATGCAGAAGGTTGCGGCCTCAGCTGCTCCAACTCACAGGCAGCGAAATTGGCCAAGCAGAAAATGCAGGACTATTTCATGCGAAACTAAGCTAATTCCATCAATAAAGTGATTTTATAAATGGTATGCACTTTTATGATATCCAATTATTTAGCAGGCTTATATCTAATTATGCTCTATATCGAACTGATAGGCGTTTTGTAGCGAGTTCGATATACAGTCGAACCCGACTATATCGAACCCGTTTACATCGAATTATTCTATATATAGAACAATTTCTGGTCACGGTATAGTTACAACAAGTATATATAGCAAAAATTACGCTTACATTGAACAAATATTGCAGTGACTCCCGATATATCGAACGTCAAGCGGCGGAAAAGTGCCCCCAGAAGTTGGCTTTCCCTCGCGGTAGCGGGGAAACCCGGCGGCGCGGCTCCATCCAACCGCTCTCCCTACCGTGACCGCGCTGCTTCGGGCTGTTCAGGCGAGCCGTCGACACTCCCCCTGTCGCGCATAGTGGAGTCTATTAGGCCACATCCTCCCTCTTTCTCTATCATCTTTCACTTGCCACGCCCTCTCCCCTGACGACGCTTCGCCGTGCTCCCTCACGGGCTGCAGAATCAAGCGTCCTCAGAATCAATCAACTCCCCAGCAAAAAATGATCCTGGCCCGCCTACAGCGCTTGCTCAGACAGCCAATCAGAGGCTCTTTTGCTCTCTTCGTGCTAGATGGCGAAAGTGCGAGTTGTCTGGCTGCTTCTCTGGTTTATCGTGTTTGCGCCTTGTGGGCCTTCTCCCTGTTGTAACCTCGGCGCTGGCACGAGTTGTTGGAATCTCAGCGCTGACACCCGTTGTTGCAAATGGGTCGCAAGCACCAAGGGTAGCGTTGGCCTGGCGGCCTGGGGCACAACTGGAAGCATCCGAAGGTCCCGGCAAAGCATGAGTAGACTGGTAACAGAACAACTTGTTTATTCTAGCATCGCAAAAGAGCGGGCGGTCAGGTCGACCGAAGTGGAGAGACGGGAGAGCACGTAACTCAACGGAAGAAATCGGAGCCTCTCTCCTGGCGTCCGGGGGCAGCTGCTCTTATACTCTCGGCGTCGCGGGCAAGAGGAAGGCCTCGTGACGAGACCACGTGACGGCGGGGCACGGACGAGCTGAGAGACACGTTGAGACGAGTGTAGTGACGCATCCGCCAAGCCGGTGCCTGTCAGACCTCCTCGCTTCACACTTGGGGAGCTCCTCTCCCCGCCTGCCGCGCTTTGACAAGCGTGGGCACACACACACACACACACACAAAGACACGTGGCACTGAAACACGCCTGGACGCGCTTGGCGGGGAGGCTTTGCGGCAGCTCCGAACGGGCCAAAATGTCCGCCGCTTTGAACGAAGCCCCGGCGTCCGTTGCATCCGCGCCGGCTATACCGCGCGTCGTAGGCGAAACGTAACAGACCGCCCCGCCGGGGGAAGGAGATCCCGATGAACAGGGGACTGCATCCGCTGTCCGGAGGGATGTCGCTCGATGATGCTCATAACCGAAGTCGGGCGTCCTTCGGCGTTTCTTGAGCGCAGCGCACAGAGAAGGCCTCGTTCTCTCGTTCAGGTTCACACAGGACACTGCAAAGTGACTTCGGGAGAGTTGACATTTTTGTTCTCGTTCCCGGCAAGCGTTAGAACTACGCCGAAACTCAACCGCTCAGTCAGCAAGCACGGCACAACCCTCACTAAGCCCTGCCAGGCTCTTTCCCCTTTTATACTACTGCCTAGTTCCTTACAGTAGTTTAGCAGCATTCAGAACGCGTCCACAAATTGGAAAGTTGCACTAGAAAGCACGTCATCACTTTGAAACACTAAACAAAAGCAATATGTTAAAAATCCTGCCTCAGGAAGAAAAACATCAGTAACAAATAACTTTGAGGCTGATTCTTACGTTAGGGGCTTCGACTTAAGCCATCGGCGTTACCGTTGAGACTCCCCTTTTTGTAACGCACCTCAAAGGAATGTTGTTGCAAAGCGAGGCTCCAGTGCAGGAGGCGGCCATTTGTGGAAGAGATGGTCTGCAGCCATTGGAGAGGGCAGTGATCCGTCTCGAAGCATGCGAAGCGGAGAATGCAGCGAGCGACCGTACACTAGCTCAGCTGGCGAAAACCCCGTAGCCGCATGCAGCGCGGTCCTCAATGCAAACATCACCCCAGGCAGACACAGCTCCCAGTCAGTTTGTTGTGCAAACCACAATGCTCTCAACACGCGCTTCATGACGGAGTGGAGCTTCTCAACGGAATTCGACTGTGGGTGGTACACTGAGCTGTGTAACAGCTTTACCCCGCACCTTTCGAGAAAGGCTGTCGTCAAAGCGCTCGTAAACACCGTGCCCTGATCTGACTGGATTTCCGCAGGAAAAGCAACTCGCGCAAATATGGACAGTAGTGCATTGACTATCTCAACTGAGCTGAGTTCTTTAAGCAGCACTGCTTCAGGGAACTTTGTCGCTGGGCAGATCACAGTCAAAATGTGTCTGTACCCCGTGGCTGTTACCGGCAGAGGTCCCACTGTATCAATAACGAGCCGTCTAAAAGGCTCCGTAATGATAGGTACCAACTTCAACGGCGCCCTCGATTTGTCCCCTGGTTTGCCCACCCGCTGACAGGTGTCACATGTCCTCACAAAGTGGTCTGCGTCCCGAAAACACCCTGGCCAATAGTACTCTTGCAAGAGACGGTCCTTAGTTTTCTTAACTCCTAGGTGTCCGGACCACGAACCCCATGCGACAAGCGCAACAGATCCTGACGGTAGCACTGAGGCACGATCAGCTGATCGAACTCCACTCCCCTGCGGTCTAGATACTTCCGGTACAGGACCCCACCTCTTTCCACAAAGCGAGCATTTTTCTTGGCGATACCTTCCTTGACAATGCAGCGTATGTTTTCTAGGCTGCCATCCTTCTTTTGCTCGGCTATCAAAGCCGACCGGCTGACTTTTAGCAACCTATTAAGTCCGTCTGACGTAGGTGCGATGAGCAAATCTGCAGATAGCTCTTCTAACTTTCCCGCATCGGGAATTTCCTCTCCAGTATCTGGTGCCTTTAACGCTACAGGCTCAATTTTATTCAGTTCGGGCGTGCTCTGAATATCAGCTTGCTGCGCCTCTGACCCTTTCTCATCGTTCGACAACGCCGGCCCCGCAACTACCGCCTTTGCAGCGAGCTCCCGAACCCTTGATCTGGTTAAGGCCTGAACGCTAGCCTCACCAAACAAAAGCCCCTTCTCGCGCAGGAGGTGATCGGACCTGTTCGAAAATAGGTACGGGTACTGGGGGGGCAGCATAGATGACACTGCGGCCTCCGTCTCAAGCGCTCCGAAAGGTCCTTCAATAAGCACTTTTGCTACGGGCAGACACACGCTATGAGCTTCCACGGCTTGCTTGATCCATGCGCACTCGCCCGTGAACATATCGGGTTCTACGTAAGAGGGGTGAAGTACATCCATCGTAGCTGCGGAATCGCGAAGCACTCGGCACACTTTCCCGTTCACGAGGAGGTCTCGCATGTAAGGCTCGAGAAGCTTCATGTTCTCGTCAGTGCTGCATAATGACAAAAACACGACTTTTGTTTTTGTTTCTGGACACTGCGCCGAAAAGTGACCCGGCTTCTGGCACGTATAACAAACGCGCGCTTGCCTCGTCTCGAACCGCTTTCTGCGTTCGGCTTCGGCTGCCGCCGTCTCCTTACGTTCGGACAGACTGCTTTCACTCGCATCCGCACTACGTGTGTCCCCCTTTGCTCTCATGGGCGTGAACTTCGGCCTCTCAAACTTGGAGCCAAATTCACCCTTTTGACCGTCCTTAGCTCCGCGAGCCCGACGCGTCACAAACTCCTCGGCTAGCTCAGCGGCTCTAGCCACCGTACTAACGTCTGGCCTATCCAAGACCCAGTACCGCACGTTCTCAGGTAACCGACTATAAAACTGTTCCAGCCCGAAACACTGCAGAACTTTCTGGTGGACACCAAACGCTTTCTCTTCTTTGAGCCACTCCTGCATGTTTGACATAAGCCTGTACGCAAACTCTGTATATGACTCACTTCTGCCTTTCTCGTTTTCCCGAAACTTCCGACGGAAAGCCTCCGCTGACAGCCTGTACTTTTTTAGCAGACTCGATTTCACTTTGTCGAAATCCTCTGCCTCCTCTCTCTTCAAGCGAGCGACTACGTCGGCCGCCTCGCCGGGTAACAAAGTGAGCAAGCGCTGTGGCCACGTTTCCCGAGAGAACCCCTGCTTCTCGCACGTTCGCTCAAAGTTAACCAGGAACAAACCAATGTCCTCTCCAAGCTTAAACGGCCGCATCAGGTCAGTCATTTTGAACAATACTCGTTCTCCTGCACCGTGTGCCTGACTTCCATTGCGAGCGCGTTCCATCTCTACCTCGAGACGCTTCATTTCCAAAGCGTGTTCGCGCTCTTCTTTTTCTTTCTGCTCTTTTCGTTCGCGCTCCTGTTTCTCTTTTTGCTCTCTAAGTTCGCGCTCCTGTCTTTTTGCCCGCTCCTCAATGGTCTCAAGGCATTCCGACAGCTCGTCATCCTCAGCCTCTAACTCAAGAATAGCCCTCAGCAGTTCTGGTTTTCTGAGTTTGTCTGAGACATCCAGACCCAACTCTCTTGCAAGCTCCAGCAATATCGGTTTGCGCAACGACTTCAAATCCATGGCTGCTCTGAATGCTGCTTTCTCTACTGCCTACTATTGTCTTGCCGCAAACTAACCCGGCAGCAACGACAACCACAATTACCAGCTCTGTTTCTGACACTAACAAAAGCCTGGCAAAACTCAGAAGAAGAAAGTCCCGCACTCACCAAACCTCGCAGCCAAGAATTCAGCGCAGTCGTTCCGCTGCAGGCAACCAGTCATCACACAGGGCTCGTTGCACTGCTCCCGGATGGTCGTTGTGCTGCTCAGCATACAGTCAACCGCATATCTTCGCTGCTGGCCTCCGTTGTCGCGATCTCACCGCTGGCAGACAGTTGTTGTAACCTCGGCGCTGGCACGAGTTGTTGGAATCTCAGGGCTGACACCCGTTGTTGCAAATGGGTCGTAAGCCCCAAGGGTAGCGTTGGCCTGGCGGCCTGGGGCACAACTGGAAGCATCCGAAGGTCCCGGCAAAGCATGAGTAGACTGGTAACAGAACAACTTGTTTATTCTAGCATCGCAAAAGAGCGGGCGGTCAGGTCGACCGAAGTGGAGAGACGGGAGAGCATGTAACTCAACGAAAGAAATCGGAGCCTCTCTCCTGGCGTCCGGGGGCAGCTGCTCTTATACTCTCGGCGTCGCGGGCAAGAGGAAGGCCTCGTGACGAGACCACGTGACGGCGGGGCACGGACGAGCTGAGAGACACGTTGAGACGAGTGTAGTGACGCATCCGCCAAGCCGGTGCCTGTCAGACCTCCTCGCTTCACACTTGGGGAGCTCCTCTCCCCGCCTGCCGCGCTTTGACAAGCGTGGGCACACACACACACACACACACACACACACACAAAGACACGTGGCACTGAAACACGCCTGGACGCGCTTGGCGGGGAGGCTTTGCGGCAGCTCCGAACGGGCCAAAATGTCCGCCGCTTTGAACGAAGCCCCGGCGTCCGTTGCATCCGCGCCGGCTATACCGCGCGTCGTAGGCGAAACGTAACATCCCGCAGTGTTGCCGTGATGAAGCGGCAGAATTCGCCTTTCGTCGTGAAGCTCGAAATCATAAATCGCGTCAAACGCGATGAGAAGTTGGATGTCCCCGCAGCGTGCAAGATTCCGAGGAGCACTCTCGGCACGATTAGGGCTAAAGTGGCCAGACTCGCAACCCGGTGCCCATGGCGCCCGACGCGTACGCACGGCAGTGTACGAGGGGTTCTTCATACGTGCCGGTTTCCGCGTGCTCGGTGAGGACTGTAAATTCTGATGAATGCGACGAAGCCGTTGCCGGTGTTGCCGAAGTTTGGAGCGAGCTGTCAAAATTTTCGGGATATTCGAATCAACGGTGGACGAGTTTGTGAGTGCAGATGATGGTGTCACGACCACGGTAGAGCCCGGAAACGAAGACTACATCACCGACATCGTACCGAGCACAAATGAAAGTAGGCACATTGAGGAAAGCAACTACGGTCCTTTGCCCACATCCTCCGAAGTGATTGGTGCACTCGCATTAGTCCGGCGCTTCTGCGCGAATGCGGAAGGTTGCGGCCTCAGCTGCTCCGACTCCTTAGACAACGTGGGGAAGTGCGTGCGTCGCAGGCAGCGGAATTGCCCAAGCAGAAGAAAATGCAGGACTAATTTATGCCAAACTAAGCTAGTTTCGTTAATAAAGTGATTTTATAAATGGTATGTGCTTTTATGACATCCAATTATTTAGCAGGCTTATATCGAATTATGCTCTATATCGAACTGATAGGCGTTTTTTTGCGAGTTCGATATAGCCGGGTTTGACTGTAGCCGGGTTCGACTGTATCTAGCATCGACAAGTTCATAGACCAAACCGTCACGACATTAGCCGGGCAGCGGGCATGGGCAAGCGTCTCGGCTACGTAGCAGAAATCTTCCTCGCGTCTGTGCTTGCTGCATACCCGAGTTGTAGCCGATGGCTGTGTGCTGGTTCTAAGTTTCGCCAGCCAAGCTTCACGCAGCTCCTAGTCCTGAGGTTACGTAGTGAATAAGGCAGACACCAGGCTCCGTTGCGAACGTCCGGCACTGCGGCACCGAGCAGTAGCCTACCATGCGGCATGCCTCCAAAGGCAGCCACTACCTATTATAGTACTTTCAAATGTCAAGCGGACACCCAAGGCAGTAAAGCCTCACTACTTAATCAGAACCGCGGCGCAGGTGGGAATTTAAACTTTCGTTTTCAGCTCGCTTCAGCGCTTCCGAAGCAGCCGACGCGGCCGCTGTGTACACGCGATCCCTCAAGCCACGTCATGCCGATGGTGGCACCAGCTTTTCCAGTCGTGGAGCTCGCCCTCAATATTCGTTATAACAATGAGAAGCTGCGGCACCGTCAACTTTTGTATGTTTTCCATGGTGAAATAACCCGCTCACTACAATGCCCTGATGCGGCATTATCGGTTATAAGGATGAAGTCTGGCTGCTAGTGTCCCAAGCCGAAAGGTAGTGAAATGCGAAATCCTTGAAAAGAAAAAAAGACACAAGAAATTTGAGCTGCTGCACAATGGGCTGCTGCTCCAACAGCCACCGCACGCTCGTTTTCCAGCCATCTCCGCGTGGTCTCTCCTGTCGCCCTTCCACCCCTTCGAACACTAATGGGCTGCGCCCATAGCTCTATGCCACCCCACCCTCCGAAACACGAATGGACTGCGCCAACTGTGCCGCAAGCAGATTGCTTGCATGTTGCTGGCTGGCTCCTCATTCATCCTGTACTCCCCCCTCCACCTCCCTGCTGGTGCTGAGCCATGCTCTCGCAAGGGTTGCAGAAGATAGTGCTAGCCTTTTCTCCTTCCCTCAAGAACCCCTTCTTGCGTTTGTTATAGTTGGTTGCGTCAAAGTTGTTCTTGGCCATGCGGTTTTTTAGCCTCGCTTGTCTCGCCACCAAAACGTAAGACTGCTGATCCGCCCACTGATCATCGGCAATGCACAACGTTGCCGCTGAAAAGAAAGCACACAGCTATAGATTTGGAAACTAAGTGCTAACCGATGAGACAATCGTTGCGAACGTGCTTACATCAGATAGCGACGGCAGCGATGACGCGGTAGGGCAGACTGCCTCAATGTTGTCCTCACAGGAGGCCCGGCAGATGATTCAGTCCCTCCGAGGCTTCGTTTTCGTGAGGAACCTTATACTGCACTACGTGGAGCATTTGGAGGCCTTGGAGAAGGATGTTGGCAAGCTTCGCGTATAGCGTGCAAGGCTGACGGACATAGGCCTTTCTCGTGCAAGCCAGTGAGAAACATGTGGAGTGATGCTTGTGGCGATCTCTCCTCAGCATTTCTTCTGTATTCCTCAAGCTTACAGGCTGCCGTGGCAGCCTTCTCGCCATATTTAAAAGGCCCCTTTCGGGACCACCAAAGCTATACCTCGGCGGTGCTCGCATATGGCTTGCCACCCGCGACACCTCTTTGCAGTGGTTATAGCAGTGCCATTCTTTAACGCCGACAGCCGCGGCTTGTTACATGCAATCGGAGCACCCAGGAAGCAGTTAAGCGAGTGAACACAATCGGCAGACGGAGGAAATGGACGGAGGATGGGGAGGGGCACTGGTCCCCCCGCTGTTAGTTTTCTCACATCACCACTGCCATCCCCCTATTTTGAATTTTTCATTTAACCCGGTTATAACAATTATTGGTTGTAACAATGAAATTTTCGTGGCACTTGAATACTGTTATGAGTGGGCTCGACTGTACTAGCAATGTCAAAACAAACAGCTGATCTCAATAATTATAGCTAAACATACCTAACGTCTTGCCCTCAGCGTGAGACTAAGTGATGACCGATTTTACCATTTATTTCTTGCTGTCAGCGCGGAGAACCAGTAACAAGTGCGTATTCAGATCAAAGTGGGCGGTCTGTGCTGCATGGGCACTGAAGTGTTACTACATAATCACGGTTAGGGTGGCTAATAAGGCTACCGGCAGTAATCGCCATAGTAATTCGCAGTATACGATGTACATGCGCAAAGGTTCTAACACGTCATGTATTGCTCTAAAATATCAGGTACCAAGAAAAAGCAAAACTCTCTAATTGCACCACCAATCACAGTTATGCCCAGAACTATATACCGCTGAGCAAGGATACTGCCTGTGTATGCCTCGTACCTTCGGCAGTGCTGCAAAGGAGTTGCAAAACAGTATAGATCAAGTAGCCTTCACTAGCCTTAGCTTTAAGGATGCACCAGTGAACAGGCTAGCGACGTATCAAAACGAAAATATTGACACGTGTACTTATCTTTATCGGGCGACCACGTTTGGCCGCCTAACAAATGTTATCGTGCCAGCGCAGGACGCGCCTGCATGTAAAAGAAGTTTCTGGAATGTTATCGATGGTTCCGTACACTGTCTTTCACCAGGACTACAGGAGAGGCCCACGGGCTTTTCTACGGCTGGATGATGTCGCGCAGCATTTCGTCAACTTGTTGCCTAATAGCTTCACGTTCTCGCGCCGAAACTCGGTAAGGGCTCTGGCGGAGTGGTCGAGCGCTCTCTTCGGTTATTATGCGATGCTTTGCAACTGGTGTTTGTCGAATCCTAGATGACGTCGAAAAGCAGTCTTTGTATCGTCGGAGAAGACTTCTGATCTGTTGCTGCTTACTCATAGGAAGACTTGGATTCACGTCGAAGTCTGGTTCGGGGACTATGCTCATCGGGGTAGATGCGGCTGAATCCGAGAGGACAAAGGCATTGCTGGTTTCCACAATTTCCTCGATATATGCAATTGTCGTGCCCTTGTTGATGTGCTTGAACTCTTGGCTGAAGTTGGTTAGCATAACTTCCACTTGCCCTCTGTGGAGTCGAGCGATCCCTCTTGCGATGCAAATTTCACGGTCGAGCAGCAGATGTTGGTCGCCCTCGATGACGCTTTCTACGTCAGCGGATGTTTCGGTGCCGACGGAAATAATAATGCTTGAGCGCGGCGGGATGCTCACTTGATCTTCGAGCACACTCAAGGCGTGGCGACTACGACAGCTCTCCGGCGGTATAGCTTGATCTTGCGACAGCGTTATCGATTTCGACTTCAGGTCGATAACTGCGCCATGTTGATTCAGGAAGTCCATGCCGAGAATGACCTCTCGTGAACACTGTTGGAGGATAATGAAGGTGGCAGGGTAAGTCCGGTCATGAACGGTAATTCTTGCCGTGCAGATTCCAGTCGGCGTAATCAAGTGTCCTCCAGCGGTCCGAATTTGAGGGCCTTCCCATGCAGTCTTAACTTTCCTCAACTGGGCGGCGATGGGTCCACTCATGACGGAGTAATCGGCTCCTGTGTCTACTAAGGCGGTGACTGCATGGCCGTCGAGAAGCACGTCTAGGTCGGTGGTTCTTTGTCTTGCGTTACAGTTAGGCCTTGGCGTCGGATCACGGCTGCGTCGTGTTGAACTGAAGTTGGAACGTCGCATCGTCAAGTCATCTTTCGTCGGTGTAGTCTTGGCTTTCTGATTTCGTCGGGACGCCGGCGTGTCGTTATGTCGTCGAGGTAGTTTCTTCGGTGTCTTCGTCGGCGGCGGAGGATCTTCGTCAGTTCGACGAACAGCAACCGCACCTCCATTGGTTGCTGCTTTTAGTTTTCCGGATGTGGGCTCGCTGA
Organism: Dermacentor andersoni; assembly: GCF_023375885.2. Classification (NCBI taxonomy): domain Eukaryota; kingdom Metazoa; phylum Arthropoda; class Arachnida; order Ixodida; family Ixodidae; genus Dermacentor; species Dermacentor andersoni. Next base: position 219,429,004 of record NC_092814.1, on the reverse strand, counting down.
CCGGCCCCGGGCTGGGCCAGTGTACGGTCGGCGCTGCGGCGACAGGTAGCAGCCTGGTGATGGCAAACGCGACGGTCGTCGAGAGCTCCACTGAGTAGCGGCGAGGTAGTCGGCGATATCGCGGGGGCGTTCACCTTGCTGCGGGCGCAGAGCGTTCACGGCGAAACCTCGCAGTCCCATCTCCCGGTATGGACATCGTCGGTAGACGTGACCCGCTTCTCCGCAGTGGTAGCAGAGCGGGCGGTGGTCAGGAGCACGCCAATTGTCCGTCTTCCTCGCGTAGGTGCGCTGGGCGACGGCTGGTCGTGCTTCCGTACACTGTCTTTCACCGCAACTTGTGTAATCTGATTGCATGTATGCGGTGAAAGACAGTGTACGGAACCATCGATAACATTCCAGAAACTTCTTTTACATGCAGGCGCGTCCTGCGCTGCGCGATAACATTTGTTAGGCGGCCAAACGTGGTCGCCCGATAAAGATAAGTACACGTGTCAATATCGCTATTTCTGCTCGAGTCAACAGCAAGATTAGCATTCAGTCGTACAGTTGGAGTCCTAATTATCGCACAGCATGCTGTAAGGTGTCCGAAATTTTGCTCATCCTCATACATTAGGTCTATGGGGCCAGTGGCAGTGCAACAGACCAGTTAATTCAAACATGCTTGATTATTGGTTGGCGACTTTATAGCCTTTTCAAATTCTGCAGCATATTGGTCCTTAAAGATGTTTAAGTGTAAAAGCATACTGATATAAAGGAAAAAGAAAAGAAGAAAGCCTTTTGCAAATGAAATTTTATATCGGCACAGTACTTCCAAACAATGATAACAGCTCAGCAACTTGCATTGAGCAGGCCATACGAAACAAAGCGTGGTTTAAAGGAATTGGCCTATATAGACAAAAACAATTCTTGGAAGACAGGTTATTACACTCCTATGGCCGCCAAAATATTTAGTATGAACTTGACATAGGACGGGCGAATTTTACAACTTTGTTGCAAACAAGAATGTCTGTTATAATGCATATCACTAGCTCTTCGTAAAGCACATCATACCTTGATCTTTTCCGATTCGAAATGACCATAGCCAATCATTTCCATTCCTGTATTATCGAGTACCACGATGGCGTTGCCATGAGCAGCAACTTCTGCTTCGAAAGCTTGATGCTTCTGAATTTTGGCCTGCAAAAAAGAAAGCAACGAAGTACTCAGCTTCATAGGAATACAATGAATATTTCATGTCCTACCTAATGCCCTGTGCTTCAGAAGGACTTTGAATACACATTGTAGACAATAAACATGCAGTTGGCTCTACCCAACGCACTGCTTTAGATATATATTAGCTATAACATGAGACAGCTACTGCTCAGGCAACATTAAGTAGCATTCAGCAACATCTTTGTTGAGTTTGAAAAAAAAAAAAAAAAAGGCCCCCACCCGGTGGTTCACATCACTTTGATCAGTTTTACATGCACTTGCTATAGTATGAGGAAACTATTGTTCAGGCAACACTAAGCAGTAATCAGCAACATCTTTCATGCCCATAAGAAGCAGGGTCACATCTATCAGACAGCAAAGCCTATCACAAGGTTCCTCAGGTCTATCTATATTTTCAACGTTTATCTTGGACCAAAGCACAACTATCCTAGAGAATTTAAGCATGTCAGAAGACAATTCAGCATCTTTTGCAAAAAAAACTTGTAACAGTACTGTCTAAGTAAACAGACTTCACCTTCCATTCTGCATCCAGATTAGGATTGGAGTGGTAAATTGGACACTAGAACAAAGTACAGTAGGTAGGATATGGTGCCTCCAAACTATTTGATCCCACAGGTGTAGCAGAATTCTTAGACATTTGCAAGTTTTTGTGCAACCATTAAATGGCTCACTACCCAATTACCTGTCATGAACAGTGCAAACACTGCATTGCATGCACTGAGCCGTCACAATGCAGCATCCACGACCTGTTGGAGCAGTGCAGCTCCATGAACGTCTAGCTTCTGTGGAAAGGAGGCGACCACTATTGCCATATGAAATACTTGCGCATCATTTGCACACCTAAGTAGTAATTTCATTTCAGTGGTAGTGCAAGCTGCAACAAGCAATTGGCACACAGTTTAAGTGTGCAATAATTTCGACCAACTTTGAGCAATGAAGTGGGATATCAACAAACAAAGATGACTGAACGAGTCATTTAATAAAGCTTTCTTCTAGTAGCACAAGCAATGACTTCGGATTTTTAGCATGCAACAGGTGATAGGACTGAAAGCAGAACTAGTTGGTACTGATTAATGAGAAAAACTGCAGTGTACACAAGGGTGACGTGCAGTAGGTATTTATGAATTGAAAATGCTCATTGTGCTGCAAGTGAGAAAGGGGGCTCACAGATTACTAGACTGGCCACAAAAGATATTTGCTTTTATAAAAAGGCTCTGCCAAACAAAGCACATCACAATGATTAATTAATGAATTTTCTTAGCAACCATTCTCTTTACAGATGCTATAGATAATAGTGCATCTTGAATTCATGAGCCATAACAGTCATCCACCAATTTTATGCCACTCAATTTGCAATGGGCTCATAAAATGAACAGGCCATGCTCAAAGCTGAGTCACAGTAACCAATACCAGCAAAGAAGTACCCTAAACTGTTATTAATCCTTACTACTCTATGCAAGTTAGCTTCACAGGGTGTCTACCAAGTTTGCATTTCCAAATTCCCCGAGTTTTCCATGTTTTCCCTGGGTGCCTTTGCAAAATTCCCAGAGTGATGCAAAACTATGTTTTATGTCAGGGCGAGTTGAAACCATGTCGCCCGATGCTGTCACTCTAGTAAGCATGTGAAAAAAATTTGAAAACAAAGACTACTTAATCCAGTTTGAATACTAAGGAGTAGTCTTTATTTTATTCAAAAAAAGAATAGAAGGGAGGGGTTATTAAAATGCACAGCAAATAAAATGTCTCCGAAAAGAATTGCAAATTGAGTCGGACATTCTCAAATACGAATAAAAAGGAGATGCATACAGAAGCAAATATTTTCAAATATGAGCTATTTCTATCAACTGATGGCAAGCTCAGTGGTATGAGGCCCGAACTTTGTCACAATTGAAATTCTCTCTCAACAGCTCGTAAGCCAACCTCAATTGTCCCGACATACTCTCAGCCCGTGCACTACGCCTCAGTATCATGTTTCACTGCTTCGAACAGTTTATTTTGGTTTGGATGAGGGACACCTGCATCATGGCGTCAGCCAACACTATTTTTTGAGCTCAAGCTCCTTCAAAGTGGTGGCACCACGCTTTCTTTCCTGTTCATTTCTCAATGCATAGGTCCTTCCTGTTCTCGTCCTCCTTCCATCATGCGTTTGCCCCCTGGACCATTTGAAGCATCTTTTTGGTCAGTTGTACAGTCAACGTCCGATTTTTCAAACTCCCTAGGGGCCGCAAAAACGTCCGAAAGATCGGCCAGTTGGAAAAAATGAATGCATGTCTTTCACTGCCCTTAAGGGCTCAAACCGCCACAGGCGTATTCGAAAAAGCTCTGAAGGCCTGTCAGTACCGGCATTATGCAACGCACCGTGCTTTACGAGCTTTGAAGCCAATCGCGAGGACCACAAAGGCGGAGTCTGTGCCATTGCTGACAGCGGCAAATTCAATGAAAATCACGGCACCCAACGGCAAGAAGCTTAATAGCGAACGTCAAAGCAGCTAGGCCTAGCATTGCCGCAGTGGTGGCTACAGCTTCCAGCGGATCTGCGTGTGAGCGCCGGTTCGAGGCGGCAAGGTAATCAAAATGGCAGTGGTGGTGGCTTTGATTAATGCCGTTTCGGACCTGCGGTCACGGCAAAAAGTCTGGAAAATTGGACAGCGAAGGGCTCTCGTGGCCAAAGTTTCAGACGTTCCGATACATTTTCGTGGCCGAAATTTCAGACGTTCCGTTCCGATACGTGGTGGTGCCACGAAGCCGTCCCAATTATAGGGCATCCGGAAAGTTAGTCGTTGACTGTAAACTGGCAAGTTCTCCAGCCGACGACAAAGTGTCAAAGATGATTCGTTACGATTCCTGTCTGTTACTCAAGCCAGCATTACCGCAACTTTCGTTCCCTTTCAATAAAATTATAGCTAATTTTCCCTGATAGAAGCACAAATTCCCTGTGGCTACCCCAAGTTTTTCCAGACTACTCAATATCCCCGAGAATTCCTGGTTTTCCTAGTTGGTAGACACCCTGGCTTCTGTAAGCTGCGTAACGCGTAGTAATGCCAATGCAGTAGTGTTCAAGTGATATCATGTGCTACATGTTAGTTTCTAACTTTTATGCAAAGTATTCTCATGCAAGGGTTTCCTCAAACTGTACTGCAATGTTATTTACCAGATTGAATAGCCAAGCTTATCATGGCACCTACACTCCATTTTACACATAGCAGGCAATGCTACAAAGGCTAGAGAGACTTCTCTCACTGTTCGCACTCACAACCAAAAATAGTGCACCACATATGAAAGAAAAATAAAGGCACACCTTCTGTAATTTAATGTTAAATTAAGCCTCATACATTTATGTCGCAAAATATTACATTCATCCCATGAAATGCATCGAAGGTCACCTATTTATCATGAAACGAGTGAACGAAATGTTCCTGCAACCAGCGACCACAGTGCATTATTTCCACTCGTGACCAAAACATAGTGCGCCACATACTGGAAGCACAAAGGTGCACAAATATGCAAATTTGACCAACTTGTGTCTACGAGTTGTAGTCATAATATATGAAGTAGTTGATCCAAAGAAAGAATCCAGATCAAAAACAACTGCACTGCTAAACACATGCAAGAAATCTATGACCACACTACTACTTGCATAGCTTCTACAGCACTGCCTGCTATGTATGAAATGGAGTATACTATTGAATATTTGTGAAATGCTGCCTTTGGTTACATAGCATGTCTTATACCAAAACTACATGTTGGATACATTCATAGACAGTTTTCTCCTGGTATATAGACTGCACTCCAGTTTGAGGGAACAATGGTAGACAATGACGTCTACACTTGGAAGGCATTTATTATGCTCACAATACTCCATGCAGGCCAGCTAGGCATGTCATGCGAGATGCACCCAACATCGCCAGAGACTTTATGGTACCCTGCAAGCGGTGCATGCAGAAGTCTCCACCGCCGCTGGAACACTGCCAGCACTCGTTGAGAGCAGACATGCTTAACAGCCGCTCCCAGAAACCGCAAACGCACTTTGATCAATGTCCCCAGTCGGGGCCCCCGAGGTGAGCTGGGCAGAACGCTGCTTCCCATAACAACCCCCAAAACATCCCAAACTTGCACCACCAATTCATCTATGCGCAGTACCCCCACAACAGAGCAGGCCTTTAGGGAACAATGTCCAAGAGGTTTGCGCTGAGATAAGGGAGTTACGTGCACGACTACATCATCGAAATAACCCACACAAGTACTCCGCACATCCACCTCTGTTGTAAACATTCCCGATACACCAGCTGCTGGAAGTACCGGAAACGAGCCCATTTCCATTGAGATGACCACTACCGACGACTTACAGACAGATCTGTTCCGAGATCTGCTGTATGAGCTTCAGTAGACAGAATTGAGTCAACTGTCAGCTCCGAAGGACAGGAAGTGCACATATTGCGTGAAGAAATGATTTCCCATTTTGACACGTTTCATCAGGAGATTGCAACACTCATAGACGAGGCACTTCTGGCTAAGGACCAACGACACAAGAAACTCAGAGTTTAATCCAAATGCATCTCTGTAGGAATTCACACAAACAGAGAGTAAGCAAAGTGGCTAAGCTTGGTAAAGAACAACAGTCACCTACTTGCATTGTGGCCCTCACCGCAGTTACTGAAAAATACCCCGACCATCTCGTCCACCAGAGCTGGGGTCACATATGCACTGCTCTACAGGGTACTCTGCACATAGTCATGACATGGCACATCTATGGCACCTTCTCGATACCACCCAAAACAAGCGGGAGAGCTAGCACACTATGAAGCAAATTCTTAAATTAAATTAAATTATGGGGTTTTACGTGCCAAAACCACTTTCTGATTATGAGGCACGCCGTAGTGGAGGACTCCGGAAATTTTGACCACCTGGGGTTCTTTAATGTGCACCTAGGGTGTTTTCGCATTTCGCCCCCATCGAGATGCGGCCGCCATGGCCGGGATTCGATCCCACGACCTCGAACTCAGCAGCCCAACACCATAGCCACTGAGCAACCACGGCGGGTCAAGCAAATTCTTCACAACTACCCTGGAACCAACAACCAACTCCTTCAAGATCTTTAAGACAAGTATATCAGACATCCAAGCACAACTGTTGAAACCTCTCCAGAGTATACAGGGTCTCCAAACGGGACACTCAACCAGCCAATCACTTCATCCAAACTTATGCAAGCTCTCAATAAGCTTACTGCCAACACGACACCTGGCCACGATTGAATCGGCAATAATATCCTTCAGAAGCTTGACAACTCCCTGGAGGCCATAATCGACCTTCTTAACAAACACTGGGAGACAAGCAGCACGCCTAAATCATTACCAAACTGAGTAAAATGCCCTGTTTCAGCAACCTACGCCCCATATCACTGACATGTCGGGGAACACGCTTTGAGCACATTGTCCACGAAGAATTCTACATCAGAGGAGCAGCATCTCTTCCCAGACACAATGTTTGGTTTTCGACCCATCTTACCACTCAAGATATTCCGAAGAAAGAAGTCCACGTTACACCCAATAGCCCAAAAGCCACTCTTGCCTCAAGGGAGATTTTGACAAGATGGTACACCATACAATTATAGACAACCTGAGCAGTACCAACTTCAGAGAACACACGTAACATCAAGGACTTCTTTACCAACTGTGCAGCCACCATTGGCATCGACAACTTGCGAATGCGATTTGTCTGCACAACCAACAAGCACACATATCAAGGCGCAGTGCTTTCACCAGTACTCCTAAACATCGCCATCACTGTACTACTCCAATTAAATGCCATCCCAAGCATCAAACACTCCCTTTACACAGATGACATTACTATATGGACAATGTCAGTTGTCAGTTGGTGGCTCTGTAGGTGCACAAGATTTCTTACTACATGCAGTCAACAGTGTACAGAACTATGCCATGCCCAGTGGACTACAGCGCGCTCCAGAAAAATTGGAACTTCTTATCCTAACGTGCAAACCGCGAGGAAAAGCAAGCCCGATACCAGCCGATATTACACTCTACATAGGCACCAACCCAATCCCCTTGGTGAGAAAACTCCGTACCCTTGGCCTGCACATTCAGCCCAATGGTGGAGCCGGCCATACTCTCAAATACCCACAACACTCCACCATGGAGGTCCTTAGAATGGTATCTCGCATCACTGACAGGAGACGTGGCCTCAAGAAGGACGACATCCTGTGACTCATACAAGCCCTCATTATCCGTCCCCTTGTATATTCCATATTCTATCTCCCACTGAAGATAGTATACCGCAACGCCCTCAACATACTCTTGCGAACAGCCTACAAGCAGGCACTTTGACTGCCACCCAGAACGGCAACATTCTGACTAGAAGCACTGGAGTTCACACTACTGCCCAAAAGCTTATCAAGGCTCACCTTGTTAATCAAAAGGAACCTACAGTGATCCACCACTAGACGACACATACTTGAACAACTAAGATATCCTCTACACACTTCTGAAGCCCCTGAAGATTGCGCCTCATCTCCGCAGCCAAATGCATATCCCAACTATACCAAGAAAAATGCACTCACGCATCATGCTGGTCATAGACAAGCTAGGGCGTAAGCTTTGACTCGAAAATATGGAACCCATCCCAACTCCCTCTAGGTGGATGCCGCTACCATTTCTCCACTGGGCATAGTAGATGGTGGGGGAAAAGAAATTGTTGCAGCCATGGTACAACATACATCTAACATGGAAGCGGAGGAGGTAGCCATTGCACTAGCATTAGTGGCTCAGCCGCAACAGGACTGCGTTATCGTTTTTTCGGGCTCCCAAGCAACATGCCACTACACCAGCAGCAAGATTTTTGACGCTCACCACATACTCAACTCGCTACAAACACCAACCCCCTCTAATGTTCTCCTATGGACTCCGGGTCACAAGTCTATAAGCAGGCACATACCTGCGCCCAAGTTCATGCCAACCAGACACAGCAGATAAGAGTTCCTGGCCGAGACTTACCTGGGGCCTTTACCACTTACCTATACTCATCTCTTACTGCACTATCGCTTAACTCACCGTACCCTACCATTCCCACAAAAAAAACTTGTGAAGAGGCTGTGACCTAGCAAAAACTTCAGACTAATACTCATTCTCATCTTGGCTATATGGACCACGCTATCCATCCCACTCTATACTCATATAGATGTCCACACTAATGAATAAACCTCCTTGTATCTCACAGTGTGGGCGTACGCACATACACTCAACCTTCTACCCATTCTCAACCCCACCACTTAGCAGTGGGAAGCAGCACTGACAGGCTCAGATCTACATGACCAACTCCGGCTAGTAGGGCAGGTACAGCAGGCAATTGCGGCTGGAGGGTGTGTGGACTAAGAAGCCTACCCAATGGCGAGATAAGAAACTTGACCAGCTTCAACGCTCATTCTCTTTTCAATAAATGCTTTTTACTACCACCAACGCTCCCGATTCTGTGCACATGGTTAGCAGTTTCTGCCGTGGCAGATGCCAAGGCCAACTACACCCCAGATGGCAAGTCTGAAACCCCTCTTTACCAAGCATAATGTTGTAGAAAATTCTTCAGTGAAGTTAAATATTGCTAACTGGCCTGCTCAAAGTATTAGTTGCAAGCATAATAAACGCTTCCAAAGTGTGCATGCGGTTGTCAGCCATTGTTTCCTCGAGCTTGAACTGGACAGCACTTGACGAGCAGGCGTAGTACAAACCTCCAAGCGACAAATCAGCCATGATCAATGGAATCAAGAAAAACAAAAATGCAGTAAGAATGCAGCTTTACAACAAAGATTTATTCGTTGCTTGCTCCCACTGTAAAGGCTCAACCAGACGTACGCGTTCCAATGCGTCCGCACACGCCGCGCTGACTCGACGTCGCGTGGCGCCCGACGGAGGAAGAGGGCGCGCACCCAAACGATGCACGAGTTGCCGCGCGTAGCCGCGCGTCTCGTCGCGGCGGCGCAGTGTTGCTAGCTTGCCATGTTCAAGGCAGTCTAGCCTTCGCTTAACGGCCACGTTAAGCAATGTGTTACATATTAGACAGTTTTAGTTTAGCGTCAGCAACTATAGCGTACGCTATACGCTATAATATAGCGTACGCTAAGCAGCGCACGTTTTCTACAATTTTAGTTGACCGGCGATATCTTTGAATCTCAGAGGCCATATGCCGTTGTTGCGGCTATTTCGCGCCATTAGCGACAGGTGGCGCTGACATCTCGAATGTTTCTTTTGTTAGGCTTCGACTCGTTCGAAACGAGAAGCGATTTCGAAAACACCACGAGGTTATCCATAATACTCTGTCGTCGAAGCGGCCTGAGACTAAGCGAAAGCCGTTTACAGTCATTTGCTACGAACGAAGTGCATTTTACAAAAGCAACGCCAAATTCAATTCGAAGCGGGCAGCCGGGACCGCCGCCATGTTTCCCGCAAGCTCCGCAAACCCCGTAACAACGCTAGGGTGACCCGGGCTTGCCTGAACGTCGCGCGAAGAGTCGTTCCGGAAGTGACGTTGGCTTGCAGTGGTCATGTGGGGTGTGTCATGCTACTGACGCGAGCGGCAGCTTCCGGCGCGGGCGCAAAAATTCTAGCGGTTGTAGGTCTCCACGCCGCCGTGCGCCGACACGCGAAACAGCCTCCGCGCCTGACGCCGTACGCGCCCAGGCGTGGTGCGGCGCGTGCGGGCGCATTGGAACGCGTACGTCTGGTTGAGCCTTAAGGGATGCTACAAACAAGCCATCATCTTGTGATCCTACCTAGAACGCCATGTTGGCAAGAGCGCTGGTGGTGGAGCTAAAGGCCAATACAAAGCAAAAATGATAATAGAGAGGTGTAACATTCGATTTAGCAAAGGTTGCCAATTTATTCGATTTTAAAGACCTGTGCAGCTGTAGCAATGAAAAAGTGGAAACATGGGATACAATCCTAGCATTATGACAACTGTGAGATATGACAACTGTGAGATATGCCTTCTGCCTATGGCTGTCTTGCGCAAGCTTTTCAAAACACCTAATTGACACCTAATTCACAACAATTTGTCATGTATTAGCAGATATCAAGAAATGCAAGGCACACTGCTACGACTGAAATAACTTGAGCCTGTATGGATTTTTCTATAATCCAAGGAGTTCCAAAGTTTTCAAAGGGCCATACAAACCCAGAATATAACAGCCTATGCAAGGATCCACCGAGAACTGAATTTGAATATTCATGCCTCCAGCACAACCCTTTAACCTAGCTGTATGATAGAGTTTATGCATCAGCTAGCAATTTTCAACAAACTTTCTTTTACCAAGGAGCAACTGAGTTTTTCACTTCAGGCTGTAAACTACGCTGATGCCTGAATTAAGTGCTCGTGTTATACAATACTACAATGGCAAGTATGCTATGCCCAGATGCTAACCTGAAGATTTGTTGCATCCTTGTAGCTCTCGTCCGAGGCTGCCTGCAGTTTCTCGTGAATCCAAGACTCGAGCTCGTCAGCATCGCGCTTGAAGTACTGGAAGCGGCGAGACTCCTCGAGTCGATCCCTTTTGTGGCGGGCCTCACTTTTGAACTGGGAATAACGACCCAGGACTTGCTCACGCCTCTCCTGGATGTCATCCACCGTTTCCAAAATCTTGATGTCCCTTGGTTGGACATCCATGGCTCCCTGCGTCTGGTGGCTTCAGCCTGCCAGGGAATAGCCTGAAAAGCAGAATGCCATTTACTAGAAGAGTGAGCAAGGCTTGCCTTGCAACAGATACTGACTGAAAGAAACCAGTGCCACTGGTAAAGTGAAGAGCACATTGTGCTTAAAGGGACACTAGAATAAAAATAGTTAGGCAAGCTAGGTAGATTGGATGTCTGGAATTGCAACAAGACAAAATTTAGAGAGCAGACATTAGGCAAGGCAAAAAACAACATTAAGTGGAAGACAGTTCGTGACACTATCTTGACACCAGTGATGTTAATCATAGCAATGTCTAGCCAAGTCCAGTTAACTTTGTTTATGTTTAGGAAAAACATAATAAATGACAAGCTTACAATCCTTGTAGACTATCCCTGCATGAAGAAAGACTGACATACATGAAAACACTGCGGTGTCTTTCAGCATCTCAAATTTGGCAGTCACCACAGCTTGGGCACAAAATGCACAGTAAATGTTTTGCATTCTATCTGACTATCAGTAAGCAATATTTTCTACCAAACAAAAGCATTTAAAGACTCAAGTCCTTTATAAGCAATCAAAAACTTTCAAGGCATAGTATTGCTGAATAATCTTACTTAATAGACACCTGAAAATTGCACTGGAATCGCCTATTCAGTTTCCATCAAGGCAACTGGACTGTAGTGACTATAAGCGTGCATTTGACCCAAGTAGCTCTTTCTTTCCAAAGTACAGAAGCTCATGACTGAAAATTTGTAATGCAAGCCCTACAAGTTTTTAAAAAAAGAAAAAGATGATGTGCAAGATATATATTTGTACTTTACAAGATGAAACTAGCTTGATTTATTTGTTGGTGCTACGAACAACAGCTTGACCCAATTAGGTGTCATAACAAAAAGCCAAAAGGCAACGTGCACCAAACAATGTAAACCACTAACACAGGAAAGCAAAAAAGTAATAAAAATTAATTTAAAAAAATGAAATTATACGTGGCAAAAACTGTTCATTTGCCAAATAAAACAGTACTGGATTTTATTGGTGCAGCCATGTAGTGTTATAGGTACAAGTAGTACTGGTGCAAGTATCATAAATGTGTCAGGTGTGATGTCAGAACAATTGAAATTATATTTTACATTTGCCAAGGCTAACAGCACCCATTGGTGATGGAAAAGTTTATTTATTGTAATTTCTTTCAAGTTGCTACTTGTGCAATACAATTGAACCTCATATTTTACTCATTCTACGGGACCCCACATTAGTTTACAAAATCGTGAAACAAAAATGTACAATCTCCAGCAATCAGGCGCCTGTTGCAAGCCAGTTCACATTGCTCATGCTGCCACAAATGGGTTAGCAGTAGGGCTGGGCGAATATTTTAAAATACTAATCGAATATTACACACCATTTGTATTCAAAATTGCAATTATCAAAAGTGAAACAAAAACAAAAGTTCTCCAAACTATTCAGAAATAAAATGGGTAATGCAAGCTTTGTTTTCGGTTTCGCAGCAGAAGCGTACATGACAACCCATGATTTTTCCTTGTAATATGACATTTAGTGTTTTTGGCAGTCTAGTCGTGTCCATAGCAAATTTATCTCTTGCACTATAACCAGTGATGTTTTCCTTGCAACGAACCCTTTTACATGTGTCTACAGCACAGAAGTCCTTCCGCAGCTTTTTCTGTTCAGTTCACAACTTCTAATCTTTTTTTGCCAACCATTTATTTAGCGTTTTTGGAAAGCTTGTTTGCAACCAGGCCCTAAAGATGTTGATAGGCTATTAGTGCAGTTTAAATTGACAATTAGTGATCTTGTGTTTAAGTCTGATCTTAAGTGCCCCTGATAGTTACCCGCCTTTTTTTCATTAGTCAGTAAAAGCATGATGCCTAAATATAACGAAATAAATATTACTGCTGTAAATAAAAGTGCATGTTTGATAATTCAACATTTGATTCAATATTCAATACTTACTATTCGTACTCAAAAAGTTGATATTTGCCCACCTCTAGTTACAGGTGACCCCATGCTACATTTTAATCTTTTTGTAGCCCAACAATGAACATGCTTTTTGCTGATACACTTCACCAAATGGAAGGTTTCTTAAGCATATGTCTAGGAACTAGGTAAAGAGAGCTTCAAGTTTTTAATGCAGAGCCGTCCTGAGCAACTTCTTCGGTGCACTTGTATCTGAACTAGGTTCAAGGATGGAGTCCTTACCCTTTACAACGGTCAAACTACTCAACGCAATTTCATGTTCTGTAGCCACAACAAACTTCTTCCATCTGCCCATCACAGTAAGTAATTTTAGCTTTTTTCTACCGCATTTGCTTAGGTGGCCCATATTTTTTTGGCAAGACACGCACACAAAGCAACAAGTCAAGCAGACAAACAGCAATAAGCAAAGCCAAATGCAAGAAGATGCTGGTTAATTAGATATCATTGGATTTGCAGGTTTGGATTGGGTTTATATATAGGGTCTCGTGGCCCTACATCACACATGACTCACCAGAAAACGCACCTTGCCATGTGTGTGTGTGTGTGTTTTTTTTTTACAAATTTCATTGGCATTGCCTTAGAGGTATATTTAAAAATGAGTTTGCAGATATTGACCCTTTTCGCAGCGATCCCATGGGTGCTGCCATGTTTGATGCGACGCGTCGACTGCTTGCCTCTGTGTTTACAATATGATGTGTATGATGCCACTGCAGCCTCTGTTAGAGAGATATCGTAGACAGTGACTGGGTGGACGACAAGAAGCTTTAGTCACAGCTTCAGAGAGCATGTGAAAGCACTTTTGGAGCTAATTATGTCCAAATGGCACAAGCAGCGCACAGCGTATATGGAGCTTGTTCTAAAAGCGGGGCTAAATATGTGTTCCAAGCTATCTAAACTTTCAGCTTATGAATTGAATCAGCATCAGCGTGTCTTGCTCTTCGTTCTTTATTTGGCAAATACTCTGAAGCAGTGGGTTGCCACATTTCCAACTCAGTAAAGTTTCTCGGTGCAGTAACTATCTGATTATATTCTGCCTAATCGCTCGTGGGTGTGCTCAGTTCTGATAGATTTTTTTTACTGCGCACAAGGCTTGAAACGTAGCTGTTCTGTGTATTGGAATACCTTGTAGCAAATATGTATTATCGCTAGTAACTCACCTACTCTTGTGGACCGTCACGAAATATTCAGCTTCGACTATTCGCATGCTGTCGGTGTAGCCTGTCATTTACTGTGCATACAGAGTGTGCATATATTCAAGTGTGCACCCATTCACTTATTCTTGATAAGTTGGCGACAGAGTGGGAGTAAGTTTGCATGCCAGTTAGGGCAGGTGTGTGTAGATAACGTGCGCGCAACTTACTATGACACGAAGCGGCGTTACTCCCTTTGTCATTGTTTAACGAGTGGTACTCATTCTTGCTGACATTCTTAGGTTAAAGTCCTTTCTCTAGAGATTAGTGATACAATGCTGGCGGATGAGTGAAGTCTTATTCTCGGGGAAAGTTGTGCATCGCGAAGGGCCAGCAACACAGGCTGTCCTTATGTAGCAGCAGTCTATGAGCTTGGTCACAGATTTATTCCATTCCTTAATATCGCATAGAAGTAAGGTAGAAGCGGTAATGGTTTCGTATTCATGTGCTGTCGCTGAGGCCACATGCAGCACGGCACCATCTCGTTTTCCTAGAACAAACTGCTCCGCAAAAAGGGTCAATGCATTGAAGTCTATGACATACAAATGGAGGATCAAAATGTGCAAGATTTGTAAATGCATAAAATCGGGTTTCACAATATCAAGGTTCAAATTACCACGATCTGATTATGAAGCACACTGTAGTGGCACTCGGGATTAATTTTGACCACCTGGGGTTCCTTAATGTGCCCCCAACGCGTGGTGCCTGGGCATTTTCTATTTCACCCCCATCGAAATGCAGTGGAATTTTATCCCCTGCGAAGCAACACAACACAACAGCCACTAAGCAAAATCAAGGTTCAACTGTATTTCCAAAAGAGAATTTGAATTTTGTCAACGTATCCAGCCTGAATATACTTCCATAGTCTCTGACATTTGTTCATGAAAGGTCAGTTTATATAAGTACAAGTATTTGATATCTGCTATTACATTAAAAAGAAGGAAATTTTAACAATCTTCTGAACTAACTGCTTGCAAGCTTTTTCTACACCCCAGCTGGTTAAGACACCAAGAGTATGCTAAAGAGGTACTCAAATGCATGTTTCTAAAAGCAGTTTAGTCACATTCGCACAAGCAACGTAGATTCTCAAGTCACAATTAAAACAAATAGCAGGCCCAGGCAACGCATCATATTGTGAACTATTTTACTATTTGACTGCCAACCTGTTGGCAGTCAAAATTATTACACAGCACGACACACAAAAACACTTTTGTTGGGCAAGATGCAGCCCCTTCTCCGTCTACATGTACAGCCCACTGCCAAAAAAGTGAAGGCTGGCTGGTCATTGCCAGCCTTTACTTTGTTGATATTGTGTACACTTTTCCACTATAGTCAAACATCTACCTAGCTGTTTGAAGGGAGATTTTGAAGGGTGTTAACAAGTACAAAAATGGTATAAAGACAGATTTCCTACTGCAAGAGAAATTTAAGCAAAGCTGCATGCTTACTTTTTGTTACCATTTTTCAAAACTTCAAGAACATCACAAAAGAAGATTTCTTCTTTTTCAGCATTCCTTGTACAATGCCCATACATCACCCACGCATTGCCTCTCGCGATCTCCAGATTAGCGAGGCAGTGACACCACACTTTGCTCCGTTTGAAAAATGCCGCACAAGACAGTCTGTGCCAGCTAATATATTGTGAAATGAAGTTTAACTGGATTGGAGGATTTAGCTGATGTCCACAGCCATGACCAGAACATACAGCACCAAAATTTCTTTGATAAGTTGCGAACTATTGCATGCCCTGTGTGTATCTGAACAAGGCAAACAAGTGCATATAAAGAAGGGAAATGTAATATGCCATGCAATTCATTTCAATTCTCAAACTTTTGCGAAAAGCCTGCTGGCTGCGATGGAGAAATGGCCAATTAGGAATGCAACAACCAATATCTGCTATAATGATGAGAACATTGTACTAAACACAGGGAATTATTAAAGCTAGAAATATGCCAGAAAATTGTTTTAGAGCGCAGCTATAAGGCGCCTGTTTCAGCGGTGAGCGTCAGCGCAACCAAACAGCGAAAGACTGAGTGCATGTGGAACACAGCGGGGGATGAAGGACACAAGCAGGAAAGCTGAGGAGGAGGGTATGGTGAAAGCGTGAGAAGAAAAGCGTAGTGCCGCAGTGATAGCTATAAGACTGCGCCAGAGTAGTGCGCGTCGTTTGGGAGGTCTATCCACGGCGGCAGCTATGAACTGCGGCGGCCGTAAAAGAGAATGACGAACTCCATTTCCAGAAAAGACTGTTTCTGAAAAAGATCGCTCCCTGTCGTGTGTCTGTGGGTGAAACTCCTTTTCGGGGTTCAAAAGACTTTCAAGTGCCTGTGTGACAGGGGTATAAGTGAAGCGTCTTATACTAAGAGAGCTACAGATTACAAGTTGTCCTCCTCTCTAGCCATGATTTTTCTATTCAACTAGTTCGCAGAGTGATCGGGGCTAAGCTCCACCCTCACTGGCTTGCATCACGATGCGACATTGTGTCTACTTCTGGTTGTCTTCAAAACAGCGCGCGAAGCCTCTCAAACCTCTCCCCTAGCCGTCGATCTCCCACAAGATCTACCTAAGCAGTGTGCATTGTGATGTTCTGTTGCAGCGTCGAGCGTGTCCAGTATTCCAATAACTGCAGGCAAGCTGGGCATTTTGACGGATGGGCGGAGGGGTAAACTAAAGCCGCTCCATACTACTACTGCTACGGTGAAGCGGCTTTAGCGTAAATGTGAGTGGCCTGAGCCACCTGGTGGCGTAGAGCTTAACCAGCCAAACACAGAGCTACTATTGCTGTAACCAAGTGTAAAAGATCTTAAACATTTAAAAAGAAAATGTGTTCATGATTAGGTTCCTGCCGAAAATTTACACCAGCAGCAAAGTAGAATACACTTGGTTACTGCTATATTAGCTCCGTGTGTGTCTGGTTGAGCTCTGTGCCACCAGGTGGCTGCACTGCACAGGCTGTTCACGTTTACGCCTACGCTGAAAGAATGCCGACAGATATGGGGTAATCACAATACAATCAGAGCTCATTAACTGAACTAATTCCACAAGCTTGCTTCTCACTTCTCCCAATGCTGCTCACAAGGAAAGCTTTAACTGTTACTAATGTCTACTTCATGCACTTAAGTGCTCACCAGCAGTTGAAAGGTCTGTACCAACTGGTTGTTATACCAAAAGCCCATCTTATTTCAGCAACTTTAGTTTGAGGCCATAAAGTGTAAGTTGATTTGAATTAAATTTGTTGCATTTAAAAGAAAGTTATATTCTACCAACTGCTGGATGCAGAAATCTTATTTGAGGCATCAAATTATTTTCAATACTGTTGACAGTAGGTAAAGTTTTGAAAAATGAATCAAGTTTCCCAACTCCGACTCCAAACCAAAAGTATATCGATTCTGTAAACTATATTCATTAGCTTAAGTGGCAAAATGTGATGCAATATTTTAAAGTTTACACAACATTATTACTGATCACATGAGTTCTGTAAAAGCCCATAAATAATTTAGTGGCATATTTCAGAGAAGTGTATAAAATTTCAATTTTGTCCGCTTAACATCTCAATTTAGTTTTATTCATTTAAACTGTCCCAATATTGTGACATTTTTTTTTTCTGTCGAAGTAAAATAGTCAGCTTGATGCTCCATTTTTTTCAAATTTCCACAATCATTAAAAGACTAATTGGCTTAGTAAACTCTGCTCCCAACAGTCGGCAGATTAAGATGTTTTCTTTTAAATTTAACAATTCTCAGCAAATTTGTTCAGTGAATGCTGAGCAAAATAACTTCTCCGTTCACATGTATTTAAATAGAGGATTCATAGATAAAACTTCCTCTTAATACACAACTCTCACCACAACTACTGCATTGAATACAGTAGTTGCAAGACATTAAAATGCAGACAAGCACCAACTTTCATATTTCAGTTGAAACGCACTAATGTCCAAGTTATACTTAATCTGTTTGCCGTTGCCTACACCAGCAACCGCAGAATACACGACGACTGCACTGACACACCCACGAGAGAGAAGGCCGGGGAGGATACTCCCATCGGCGACATTCCTGTCGGTTGCCAGTTCAGATCTATAGCGGGTTTCCAACCGATCGCTTTATCTCCGGCCTTATTGCGGAGAAAAGCGAATAAGTTTTTCAAACTACGTTATACACATAACAAAAAATTATTCAAAACCAATAAAATTGAAATTAAAGCCTTGTGCAGGGTAACGGAAACTACGATAAGCTGCAGCACCCGCTCTACTTTTCATCGATAAGTAGCGCAAGTTATGCGCTCGATTACAGATACGAAAATACTTCGGAATTGATACATTGTGTTAGCTGTACACATAAGCAACTTAATAAGATGGTCCTAAATCTGCGCGCAAACTATCAAACCAAGCGGAAGAGTATTTCCAGAGACACACCCCAAACACCGCAGCGTGTGCGATGATGCAAGCGATTAATGCATTCCACAAGACTTACTACCACTAGACCTTGCTTCAAAGGGCAGATCGTGTAGAAAACTTTCAGCTATTGAATTAAAACCGGATAAACTACAGTGTGGTCACAAAGACCGCATTTCCGCTGGGTAAGTTGCAGTGCGCCCAACCACGATCCCGGAAGACCGGCCACGAACCATTGCATGGTTCTGGCACAAGATAGCCCCTCCACGCTGTCAAACTAATATTTACCTTCACCAGCTGTTAATTTATCCCTCTCTATAGCTCCTTAAGGCTGCACATAAGAAAAATACACAGTTACAAAAAATAAGGATTCACAAAATGGAGCGCCAGGAGCGAAGCTTCGCTCAGCTACAGCTCCGTAACTTGCGAGTAAGGTCACTGCAGAGAGTCCTCGTGCATTTGACACACCCTAGCACCTCACCCGGACAGGAAAACTGATCAAGTAATACCTCTGAAAAGCTCACCGTGCGGCCAAGCTGTCGCCAGTATAATTTTAGGACAATAAGCCAGGTTTTTAATGCGGAGGCTCGAGTTGAACATCCCTGATCAGGGCGTTGCCAGCGGCACTGCTATAATTTCTAAAAACTGCACTACTGCTTGACGCTACCAATACTTATCAAATTACTACTACAGAGGGACACGCTATTTTTCATGCAAGCCCCCAGAACATGTTCTCAAATAGCGCAAACTTACTTTCGAGGGCGAACGTGAGATACCCACCGGTATTGATCACCGAAAAATGGCGACACTCGGCGAGGTCAATCCGCAGCACCGGCAGTGCAACGACGCTCAGTGTGGCGCCGAGCTCTTTTGGTTCTACTTTTTGTTTTCGCATGCGCCGCTTGATGACACTAGCTTCGCAAATCTACTTTCGATGACACATGATTAAATAACCTTGTAAGAAGTGCTTATTTTTATATTTTTAATGCAGTAAATGGTTATTTATATCATGCATTTGATTTTTTAAATTTATATGTACTAACTTGCAAACTGGAGCGATTGGCAACCTGTGTCTTGGGTTTTGTAGTTTTGGTTTTCTTGCCAGCAAACATGCGTGTGTTTTTACTTACGTGAGGGATGTCGAGACAGCAGTTTTATCGGCAAACAAAATATAAATTTATCTGATTTCTCTCGCGAGTTTTCGTTCTGTTAAGGTGTGGACGTACTGCTTTTGTTCCAGGTGTCAACCCATGCGTCGGGACACCGGAATTGTGAGGCGTTGACCTATTGCTCTTTTGGCAACCGTCCTAGTGAGGTTAGCGTAGTTTTATTCCTGACAGGAAAGCCTTTCGGGCGTAGGAACTACATATGACGTGGTTTCATTTGATGTCGTGTTTTCAAGTCACCGAATGAACGCCAAAAGGGCTACGGAGGGGTGCGCTGTGCGATGTAAGACCTGAGGAATATGAACGATATTCGTTGCTTTCGAAGCACCATGGGCGAAATACTGCACACGGATCTGGACAGTTCAACGTCGCCCGCGAGGCTGGAGTATACTTCCGAAAAGCATTCTAGGCACACACTCGAAGCCATCAATCTGCTTCGACTACATCGAGAGCTTTGCGACGTCGTTTTGCTTGTGGGAAACAGGAAGATCTTCGCTCATCGAATAGTTCTGTCGGCATGCAGCCCATATTTTCACGCAATGTTCACCGGTGAATTGGCGGAAAGTCGGCAGACTGAGGTAAGGCTTGCGGTTCCGTTACTTATGCTACAAATGTGCAGTGAGTTGAATTGTCAAACCACATAAATTTACCTTAAAGGCGGCTTTACTTTCACCGTTGTCGTCAGAATACGACATCTGAATACATATCCCTGCCACACAAGTAGTTTCGACCGTGTTGGAACCAATGTACGACACGCTCAATGCTGATTGAGAGCTGCTACATGGCCAGTTAAATCAATCACGCATTGTGCTTCAAGCCTGCTTGGAAATATTCACTATGGGACCGAAGTATTGTGGGATCCAAGTGCTGTTTATGGAGAAAACGGCTTGCCCACAAAAACGCAACAGGACGTTCACAACCATATACTGCGCGAAACAGCTGAAGTGCTGAACTGACAATTCTATACTCATATTATTAACCAGCTGCCCTTACGACGTGTAAAGTTGAGAAAAGTATACAAGAGGAGAGAGCTTAAACCATTTATTATAGGTCTTCTTTTTGTAAGCAGGCTGGATGCATTGCAGGCTGCACATTGCATTGGGGGGAAAGACACTTTGTGTAAGAGACTTAACTTCCTCTTATGTGGGCCAGTCCACAAAAATAAAAAAACATCTTGCGGAAAAATAACTTTAGACGAGATGCTATAGATGTGAAAAGATCACTAGCTTTTTCTGACAAAGAATGGATGTTTTTTGGAAAACCAAGCATGTGTTAGGGGTGATTGTAATCATGTGATTTTGCTTTTACTTCACTTCTACCTTTTCTTCCATAATGTTTAAAAACAGCGCAAAGATGTGTACCAGACAACAGAATAGAGGATGGGATACACACGGTGCTGTGTGTCCCATCCTCTATTCTGTTGTCCGGTATACATGTTTGCGCTGTTTTTAAACATTATGGAAAACCACCAACTCGCCCAATCTGCCATTCTTCTTCAGTACCTTTTCTTGTTTGGTTTATTGTGGGATATAAATGGTACCATTCACAAGAAACCACACCAGTTTTCTGTCAACATTTGTTGTCATCACGTGTTACTTTGTCCTATGTCCTCTATTTGCATTGTTACTCAAGCACCATGAATATTGGCAAGAAAATATATGTTACTGTAGGCCACAAGTCAAAAGGACAGCCAAAGGGGCATCCATGCAAACAGTTCAGGCACTAAATATATCGTATGTAACTGTGCCACTGCATGCAACTCACCAGTCAGTTTTATTTTCAGCATCGTTTGGCCCCAAGCATCTTATGCATCTTTCTCAATTCTGACAACTCTCTCTCCAGAAGCGGGTAAATTTGCAGGCACAGGTGTGCAAAGGATGCACATGTATGATTACATGTCTCAACTCCAAGAGTTCACATTGTCAGAGTGCACAAGAATGCACTTTGGCATACGCTCACAGATCCAACAAAATTTTGTTCCCATCTAAGTTGGCCAGTCTAAATTAACTACATTTGTTGCTAGTTTCTATATTTATATTATGTTGAGAAATTGATACAGTTAGTGGTCATCCATTCTATATTGCAATATTTTTCCATTCTTTCAAGTTGCTTTATAGAAGTGCTATTGGTTTTGGCAAATGTTTGGTGTAGTATTTAAAATAGTATGCTCATGGCCGAATTGCTAAAACCTATTTTTGATTGTGTTCTCCTGAATAGAAGCTGAAGTTAAGAATTTTCATTGGTCTAACTCTGCTGCATTTAGCGACGGCTTCCTTGTGCTCATGTCCTCACCCCTTTTCATCTAGGTGACAATACGAGATATAGATGAACACGCAATGGAGCTGCTCATGGACTTTGCTTACACATCACACATTGTGGTGGAGGAAGGCAACGTGCAGATGCTGCTGCCAGCGGCCTGCCTCTTGCAAATGGCAGAGATTCAGGATGTCTGCTGCGAGTTTCTCAAAAGGCAACTGGACCCAACCAACTGCCTTGGCATCCGCGCATTTGCTGACACACATTCGTGTCGTGAACTTCTGCGTATAGCGGACAAGTTTACGCAGCACAACTTTCAAGAGGCATGTTTATGGTTTCTTGCTTGTGGCCGCTATACCCTTATCATGCACACACTTTAATTGAAGTGTGGCTTGGCATATGGTCTGCAATATTCTTACGTTATGAAACCCCAGTTTACAGTTACTAAATGGCTGAGAAAAGTTGCATGCGGTGCAGCATTTGCAGATGTTAACCCTTTAAGGACGGCACATACAAATACGCGAAAACTATGTTTACTTTCTATCTAAATGTGCAGAACACATTGAAAATAAGCATAATTAACGGAAAAAAAAGTATTTTATGGAAACTTTTTTTTGCGGAAACTTTTTCAGCAATAGGAGAAAAATACCAGGCAGAAAACAAAGTGGGGTTCACCCCAAGCCACCTACGACTTGTTTGGAATTTTTACAGATAGCTTTCATCATATGTGACCCATAGGTGTACATTTCATTTGCTTTACATCACATATGTGATGCCACTGCAGCCCGATATCTTGCATCAGTCTCCTCTAATCGTGCTTTCAAAACAAAGCAATGCCCATGCATGCCAGACTTCTTCATTGTACTGTGTTCCGGCTATAAACCAACAAATGACACTTGTGGCCTGTCATTCAGTGTTTGATGAAGACATTTAGCCTTAAACTTTGTACTCAATACCGAAACTAAGCAAAGCAATAATTTTTTTAAATCTTGTACATTGCCTGCAGGCAGCACTCGTCCATAAAGGGTTTACAGTTTATTTTGATGACAGTTTATTTTAAAGTTTATTTTGATGCTTATTGCATCTGTTAAGACATGGAAACTTTGTTGTAACATATGTAGAAAGATTGTGATATTGTTTTTTAGACGGACTTTATAAAGTGAATTTCAGTTTTGTATGCATGCCGCAGGTCACATTGTATAGGTTGCTAATTTACCATTCTGCTGGGTTCCAGAGCTATAATTTATCAAATATAGAGAGGAGACAGATGGCGACTCCATAGATGCTGGCATGAACTGCTATGAGCCACAAGTTAATAACATAAACGTGATTAGTTGATGCCACCATATTTTTGTTGATTGTCCTGACATTTAGTTCAATCGTGTTTTGTTCCATTTTCATACAAAGCATAGACTAATGAATGGACTAATGAAGATGCAGCACCAGCACCTTGATTAACAGCTTCATGTGCAAAATTTGGCCTTGGCCCCTATCAGTGTGCCTGCTTTAATGTACAGTATGGATCCTAGCTGGCACCTCAACTTCATACCATGAAAAAATAAATGAAACCACAAACAAAACATTGCAGCGTGGCATGGATTTGACCTCTCTTGAAGTCATTGAAGTAAAAAAGCGCAGAGCAAAATTGGATTTGAAGATAGATTCAGGAATGTGGATAGGCAGCTGGAGTGCACAAATATCTAGCTTTTGCTTGGACACAAAATGTCGGAAGAGATCAAGAAAGCTGGTAACCATGTACAGGCTAATTGGAAGTACAAGTAGGCAACCTGCAATAAGTAAAAGAAAAGTGACAGAAACGGAAATGGTAACTTTGATGCAAAGAATGGAAAGAAAAACTGTCCATGAAGATTTACAAAGACTACAAATAAGAAAGAAAATTTCTATAACACAGAGAGCAGCGCCTTGCCTTTTGAGGTCCAAGCTGGCTGCCTGAAGACAAAAACATCACAAAAGCAAATATTTGCAACAGGATGACACCTGTGCCTACTGCAGAAAAAAATCTGGAAATGACTTGGAGCATTGTAAGCAGTTCAGGTGATCCAATCAGAACTGTGGGGAACGTCCACCTTCCAGAAACACTGGGATTCAAAGCTAATGGGAGAATTAACTACTCAGTGTTGACAATCATCGTCATAATAAATTGTAAATCGTGTGTTGAGCTGTGCCGTGGAAGGGATGTTAACTGCAGCCTCCATTTGTGCATGCTAGAATAAAATAGTTTGCAAGCTGTTGGAGTCGTTCTTGACACGCAGAAACCACACTCAGTCTCCGACTCTTGTCTCTTGTGTGCACTCGGGGCAAACTTCTCAAGGAAGAAGCCATGTGCTGAGCACTTCGCATGAGTACTATCCATCTCCATTTTCAGCAGTGGTACCCAGCTAAGCTAACATAAAGCTAAAACAAAGGCTTCCATTGGCTGCAGTAACATATTGTAATACCACCAGCACTTTGCTCACAATTGGCTGCCATCCTTGCATCACTGGGAGCATAAGAAGCACAAATGATCTTTCTTGAACTTGTGTTTTTCAAGAAATGTGTGTTTGAATGAACATAGAACTCATGGAACATTGTGTAGGAAATTTGGGTTCAACTTTTTGGAAGCAAACAAATGAAATACAATATACTATCTAGAGTCCCTTTAGCTACAATAACTCAATGGTGTTTTGCTAATGAAAATGAGGTCATAGCTTTGATTACAGGCTATAGTGACCACATTAAGATTGGAGGGTGATGCAAGAATACCCATGTGTGATTTTAATGCACATTGATGAACTCCCAGTAGTTAGGTACTTCAGAGCTCTCCATAATGGAGTCCCCCAAAACCAGGCGTAGCTTTCAGACATTAAAACAGTCTTTCACCGTGGATCGTGTTTGATAAGTTCTCATAACCTGTGAAAACAAGCTAGGAGTGTTGTAAATTTGTGCATATTGCTTGCTGTCCTGTGTATAGTTTACTGGCTAGTATACGGGGTGTAGCAGATATTCAAAAACACAACAAAATTTGTTGCACCATTAATTCTGTGAAATGCATACATTCATCTATTGCTCTTGGATAGGCTTGTGTGAATTCAGACTCTCATAGACTTCAACAGCTTTTGTATATTGTTTCTCTATTTACATTAAGATGGCAGCTTTCAGCATCAAGCAGGAAATGAGAAGGCATGCTCTGTTCATCATACTTGCCACCGACCACATAAATTTGGAAATTGTAACATTCCTAAACATGGAAAGATAATTTGTTTTCGAAGTGAAAAATAGCTGCTCAACTCAAAAGGGCATCTGCCTTCTGTGGCCAAAAGGGAATTGTCAACAAGGAAATGGTCAGGACAGCCGACTTTGTCGGTCAAGTAAGATCATCATTAAATCAATCATAACAGTTAAAAAAAAAAAATAGGTGTTGATATGCTTTCTATCAGGCATCCACCAAGTCCTACATGATAGAAAGAGGGCAGCTCATGATTGAGAGGAGAAAGTTCCTGCTGAACAAGCTCAAGCACCCTGAGCAGCAAGACATGCTGTAGCTCTATCGAGATGAAAATAGCTTTTTGCAAGATTAAGTAGTCAAGAGAAAAGCAGTGCCAGATGGCTTTGTTCTAGCCACCAAGAATTTTCCACTGCTATGAAAACCAAGTTTCCGTAATCTGCCATGATCTTAGCAGTTGTCAGCTGCAAGGGCCATATCATGTCGCTCCACTTGTTACCTTAAAGCCTCAGAGCCAGTGCTACTACACGTGTTGAAAAGTTCTGTACACAGCTTTGGATTGAGCATGTCGTCTAAGGATGGCCACATGTCTTACAATAAACCCTGCACACATGGCTTCAATAATGTAAGATTGGATGTCCAATGTTTCCATGGCCACGTCACTTTTATAATGTGGCCCCTCCCCATCTCTCTGGGCTTAAACTCGATGGACCATTATATATGGGATGTAGTTAAAAGAGAGTCAAACTAGAAACCTCAGAACAGCAAACACTCCATTTTAGATGCAATGACCAACTGCCAAAAGGACCACCTTATCAAGATCTTCATGAGGTCATGGGGCTGTATCGAAGCCATCACTGAAAATAGTGGTGTGATCGAATGAATTTGAATAGAAGAGTCTTGGTGAGCTGTGTACGAAGCTTGGTACATTAATAAAGGGAAAATGAGACATCCATCCGATTGCTACGATTGGGTGGATGTCTCATTTTCCCTCTATTAATTACTTCTCTTTACCTTGCGGATTTTTGCAGAACTATTACGGCCAAGTTTGGTACAATCACATTGCTTTTCACGAAAGGTTTGACAGCTTTTCATCAGTAAAACATTTGTTCTCAAATATGTTTCACTCTCAGTATATTGATGGAAGGAACTTGGTCTTATGCTTGTTCTTTCATACTATGATTATAAAGCTGTGTTCTGTAGTTGTAATAACTCTGGAACCATTCTACCTCCCTGTAGGCCATATAGAGTAGCCATGTCTGTATTTTCATGTGGCATTTAGTGTAAAACAACTTAACTGTTTGGGGCAGAGCAGAGATTAAATCTGTTTTAACAAAGAAAATGTGTTTGTGTAAATGTGAATATAGTTGGTAAGCTGTTGGAAGCAGGCTTTGTCACAGCATTCGCCTTATTTTATAAAGGCTTGTGAACATGTTTTCTTTAGCTTTTTCATGAAAAAAAAAATGAAATGCAAGGAAGAGTAGATATGTGAGCATATTTGCATTGTGCAATTTATTTTAAATATGCAAAAAAAACAGATGACGAGAAGCAGGGGGCTCACAGTGCTGTGGCACTCTCAGTGCACTGCTGTGCTTGCAAAGGAAAAAGGTGGATAGGATTTCGTAGTCCTTCTCAAAACTATTTTATCGAAATTGAGGGATGTAACTATGCACGTCAGAAAAGCTGGAGCAGAGTGTTGTTTTTACTACCATGAGTCATACCAAGCTACCAAGTTCAGCATTCAGCCACTGTTTCCTCTTTTTGCACTGGACTTGCGTGTGCTGCAACATGGCTGTTTATGACATCTTACACACAGATAGGGTTATGGAGGCATGTGCATTTAGAATACTTGCCGTGTAATCCTGCAGCGAGCGCTCTCTTAGTCCCTTCAGATTTGTTTTATTCTAAAAGTAACTTAAATTTCTGCCAAAAAGATTAACTTTGGATTTGCAGCATTACCACATATTTCTATCTTAGATGTTGATTTGTATACTTATGAGAGCACTTGGTGCCCTTAACTGATGGGTCTTGGTTTGCTCAAAGATAAATGCTAGAACTTCCTGCAAAAATGAAAAAAGAAAAACAGCCACGCTTATACTGCCTTGAGACTTCTATTACTTTTTGTATTTTTTAAACTTGCTGCTAGATTGACACTATAATGTCTCGTGGCAACTTTGATTTTATTTTTATACTATTTTTAACGGTGCCTTGTTTTACATTGCAGGTGATGGAAAGTGAAGAATTCCTTCTTTTACCAGTCAACCAGTTGGTAGACATAATATCAAGTGACGAACTCAACGTCCGGAGTGAAGAACAGGTTTTCTCAGCAGTCATGTCTTGGGTAAAATACAATGTTACAGAAAGGAGACAGAACTTGGGACAGGTGAGGCTGAAAGTATTCATTTGCCATTCTTCAGTCTGCCCAAAGGTTTTAAGCTAATAACAAGAATAGAATTTACCTTTAAATGGACACTAATACATTTAATCAAGCAAAGATGGTAGATTAGTGACACAAGATGTTCAAAGCATCAGTTTTATCTGGAATAGAGCTTCCGTAAGTAGGAAAACGATGTAAACATAGGACAGGATTGTTATCGCCACTTTGAAAATATAGTAAGAGCCCCCATAAATATCCCATATATAAATGCCAATTTGTAGCCGACCACGCGCATATATATATATATATATATATATATATATATATATATGTATGTATATATATATATATTGAGTGACGCTGGCTAACACTTCTAGGGGAATCTAGATCTACTAAACATAAATACCCAAGTTAGTGGACGGTTTCATAGCCGTCGCCGTAGCACAATTGGTAGTCCAACACATGTGTAATGCAGAGGTTGTGGGTTCGGCTCCCACCGGCAACACATTATCTTTTTATCCACTTTCATTTCCATTTCTTTATTATTTTCTACATTTCAATTGCAACTGTAGCTAATTTCTCTATGCTTTTCTTGGCTTCATTGTCTGTTGGCTTTATATGGTCATGATTAACAAAATAGAGCCCCTCGGTTCCCCTTCTTCTCTAGTTTATTCATTGTGAGGGTCTTGGGTCTGGCAGCCTTGATGCCATTAGTTAGCATGCAAGGGTTTATTAGCCACATGCCCGCTCTCCTAAGATCACGTGTTACATGATGCCATCTGGCAAAGAAAGGGATGCTCGACATCCGCCTACCTTGGCTCTGAGTAGCGCTGGCTAACGCTCCTAGGGCTAGATCTAGTAAACACAAATACCCAGTTACTAGACGATTTGATAGTTGTCACCATAGCACAATTGGTAGTCCAACACGTGTAATGCAGAGGTTATGGGTTCGGCTCCCACCGGCGACCCATTTTCTTTTCATCCACTTTCATTTCCCCTTCTTTGTTATTTTCTACATTTCAATTTCAACTACAGCTTGTTTCCTCAGTGCTTTCCTTGGCTTCATTGTCTGTTGGCTTTATATGGTCATGATTAACAAAATCAAGCCCCTCCATTCTCCTTCTTTTGTCGTTTATATATATATGTGTACTATATATATATATTGCACTTAATGCAGAAGGAAACCTAGTTTGGCCAATTTTACCGAAATTTATAACAGAGCTCAGTAGTGTTAAATCTTCCCACAAATAGCACTGTCAGTGCTATTTGTGGCAGCATGGTGCCATTTTCCAGGGGCACTGTCTCAAAGTAAGCAGCAGAACCCAGCAGAGCATGACCTTCAAGGTTGCCAGCACTGCATAGAGTCCCATGTAAATTTCCATGTTTGTAATGGGCAATTTGAATTGTGGAATTGTTAGGCTCCTTTGGTCACAACTTTTATTATGCTAAAGTTAACCCTTAGCGTAAAACAAATGTTGCAAGCTTTCTAGAACACTAATGCAGCAGTCTAGATAGATTCAGTCATTGCATTTAGTGCCTCTTTTAGGTCAATGGGAAAGCATTTCATCCTGTAGAAACCTGTTATCTTCTCACTAACCATGTGTTATAAACACCATTAAGCATTTGCTAATTCATTTTAATACCTCAGTAAATGTAGATACAGAAAAGTCAACTTTGGCATAAAGGCAGGGTACTTTAGGCATTGAAGGTCAGTCAATGTTTTTGCTCTTCCTTTCTCACCAGGACTTCTTCACTTGAGAGAAGGCAAAGAAAAGACAAGGAACAGTTAAGGAGCATAGGCTTTTGATTTACTAGGAGGGCTTAGATATGGGCTATCAGCTTGCCAGTCTCTCAAGGTGTATATCTTGTGAAGTAACATCATTCTATAGTAGCAACAACTTTACTTCATGTTGAAAGTAAATTGAAAGAGCAGAATGGGGATTAAGACAGAAAACATGCAAAACAACACTAAGCCAATTCTGTATGTTTTTCTCTCTTTTTTTTTTTTTCTCTTGTCCCGTCATGCTGCTTCAATTCAGCCGTAATATCTTTCTGTAGTGTAGTATACTCAATGAGCATTTTACGAAAGCCTGAAAGTGAAACAACAAAAATGCTTCTGTATTGGCAAATTATTTCACTCAGTCAACATGTCCATTTTCAGTTGAGGATCGTAATTTTAATAGAAAAGAGACCACCATGGCATGGCGTTGTGTTCAACATCTTAATTAAGTAGTGTTCCCACAAGAGTCTTCTCCCGGGGATCAGGGGAGGAATCATGCATGATGTCGTTTCCAGCGAACCTTCGCTTCCTCCCCCTGCTAGCACCAAGATCATGCACTGCCGCCGCCACCAAGCAGATGCTCGTGTGAAGGCTGGGCAGTTCTCTGACCCCAGGGATGGGGGAACATTTGTAGCTCTCGAGCAAACGCTCAAGGGGCCGCACCGCTTGATGAAAGTGTCGCACGGTGGTCACAGGGTGCATTATCCTTGCAGCAGAGAGGCAGATTTCTCCCTGCTGTGAATACCCCTTGATTTCCTGAAGTTGTGTGACAAAATAGTAGACAATCCCATCACTGATGCAATTTGTTTGAACTTTGTCGTGTTTTTTGTCATATCGACACAATTCCAACGGAATGTAGTTACCCAGCCTTTACATAAAGACAAAAATGACAGTAGTTGCAGGTATTTAACTTTTAGTCAGCTGTGTGTTTGGCAGTATTGGCAAAGCAAATGTGTGTGTGTGTGTGTGGGGGGGGGGGTGTGGAGAGACAATGGATGGGCCACCTGTCTCCCCGCCATCCAATCTGCCTGTCTTCCATTCTGGCCTTACGCGTAAGGTTCCTTACATGCTGTCTTTTCTTCTCAACCTACTGAAATTAAGTAAATAATTTAGCTTAAGCCAACACATAAAACATTGCAATGTTACTCATTCTTCTGTTCAGGCATTCTTGTGTGATGCCCATAAAAATTTTTTTTTTAATGACAGGCGGTGCTTTTGGTATTCGAAACTTTAAAGAAAACTATTTTCAGCATTGAAGAAATATTTATACAGGTTAGAGACATACACTTTGTTACTTATTACGTGGTTGACATCTAAAAGCTTGCTTCAAATGCATGTTATGTTTATTCTGTCCTGGCTTCAAAATAAGCTCTGGGGGTGTTGAAAACACTTCACAAATGTAGTAGTACAGAGGTCCAGCTGCTTCTGCACTGTCTGGCCTGAACATTTGCAGCAACAGTTGCCCCTCAAGATTAGTAGCACAATCATTCCCTACTCTATCACCCCATCTTCTGATGCCTCTATCAGAGGTAAACATTACAAAATTTGTGTAGAATGGAACTGCACAGTTTATTTCATGTCAAACCTCTGATGCAGCTTTTAAATAACTCACCATTCTTTTTGGTACTACCACACTTTCCATGCATATTATTATCATATTTCTCATTGCGGGAATCTGTGCCCATTACTGTCTTTTTGCACAGTAATCATCCTAACAAAGTGAGGGAATGCTGAACGAGTTGGTAGCATGACACACAAGGGACTAGGAAAGAAGGGACAGCACAAGTGCTGTGTCGTTGCTTTTTTCCTTGTACCTTGTGTGTCGCAATGCAAATTCATTGCTAACAAAATGAAGGAGGCAACATGTTTGTTTCTTTAACGCAATGTCATTTATTTTTTATGCAGTTGCTGATTAGAGTAGCCTGTTACTGTATATACATTGCATTGGAAGGAAGTCTGTTCTGAATTCTAAGAATTAATATGCTCTGATGATGGCACCTGGTTTTTGCTTGCATCACATTTGCATATTAAAGTTATATTGCCTCTTTGTTTCCACTTTAAATACTAAGTTGTATATTTACTTCACTTGCATTTCTGTACTTCTCTTTGTATTCAAATGTGTTTGTATGCTATATGGCCTTTTTAAGCTGTATTGATACCCCTTCACCTGCCCCTCCCTCCCCCCACACACACACACACACACAAGCACACACACTTTCTTTTTATGAAGTTTTTCATAGGGGTTTTCCTTAGACTTCTCAGAATTTTCCTAGTTCAAAACACTAAAGTGACAACAGCATGAAAAATATTTCCAGCACATGTGCAGTGTGGCGTTACGTAATGTTGATGCATCCACCTTCTAAAACAAGCTTAGAACGTTATATTACAGCCAAAATGTGCACAATGGGGTGTTCAGGGCTATCTAATGTATTCACTTCAGCTGGTAACTAGACCGAACACATTTCACCTGAAATTATACTGTGGTCATTGTGCAATGTAAAAGGGGCACACCAAGATCAGCCAATGCCACACCGAAAACATGTAAAAAATATGTTCCATGCATGTGATACTTTACGAAGCATTCACACTAGTGAGTTGCACATGTCACATGCCCAACTTGGTCGCAAAGTGACGGTAGCAGTTTGTTGCTTTGGTTGAAAAGCAACTCTTTTTGTGCAGTAGCTCTCTTCTCAGTTTTTCAGCTCTGCGACGTAAGTTGAAAAACAGCTGAATCAGTCAGCAACGTGTTGTAAGAGGATATTGGAATGTGCTAAAATTTCACGTACAACTTCCTGAGTACAGAAACACTCCACCACTGCTGCTTTTACTTTGCTAGGGAGTGAGCAGCTCTGGCTTCTCACTCCCTTACAACGCAATCAGCACCATCATGGTACGATTTAAGACAGTGCAGTAAGGTCATCATAAAAAATGTGCAACGAGAGCCAGAGAATGACAAGTGAAAAGAAGCGAGCCAAGCATGTTTGAAACAAGAAACACAAATTCGAGCTCAGCTTGTTGGTGTGAATGGCAAAAATGTTTGCCTACAGGAGGTGAACAAGATCCAAGTGGACATGCCCCTATTGGTCACCCATGTTTTCTTTCATGCTGTTTAATCATAAAAGTGCAAAATATTTTGGCATGAACAGGTATAAGAGCACGAACAGAACCCATCCGAGGTGGCACCTCATAGATCATGCTTGCCAGTGTGAACGTCTGTAGTCTTGTGTTGCTCCTCGTTCAGCAGTCACAGTGAGTCATGCAACCTGTGTCTGTTGTCAATGTGAGTGCATCTTTAGTTCTAGCTTGATAATAGTCAGAGGAGTTGCTTTAACCTACTATGCATGCGCACAAGAGCATTTGGCTTTATACCTAGCAAAACAAGTTGGTTTCTAAGTAGTACACTTGATGGTGCATTCTTTAGCTCCGAGCATAAGATTAAGCCATGTACAATGACCTGCGTTGTTATTCAAACAACTTATTTTACGCTTGCCAGTGCCTTGTTTACACTGAAATTTTGCAACAACCTTTTATTTTTTGGTCTGCATTGTTCAGTAGAACACTTTGTATCATTGTTTACCTGATTCCTTGGGACTTTCTATTTTTTGGTCTGCATTGTTCAGTAGAACACTTTGTATCATTGTTTACCTGATTCCTTGGGACTCTTAGTTGCTGGCGGACAGCAAAACCAGTCCACAGCTCTGCAACAGCTCGCTTTTCTGATGGTGAGGGCATTTATGATGCTTTTTCGTTTTCTTCTGTGTGAACCAGACAAGCAGAGGTGCCAAATGTATTATTGAATATGTAGACGAAAAGATGCATTCTTGTTGCAAAATTCCAGTATGAATAAAGCTGGAGTAAGTGCAAAACCTTCTTTTAAGGTTGAGAGAATAAAAATGCTGTGTATTGGTTAGGCCTTGATGCAACCTGTTGAATAGTGGCGCTAAACTTTAGAAGGCGCTGCAAATTCTTTCAGGTACTTCAGCATGTTCGGCTCCCTTTGCTCAGCCCAAAGTTTCTTGTGGGCACAGTGGGCTCAGATCTTCTCATTAAGAGCGATGAAGTGTGTCGCGACTTGGTGGATGAAGCCAAGAATTACCTGTTGTTGCCCCAAGAAAGGCCACTCATGCAGGGCCCACGCACTAGGCCTAGGAAGCCTGTGCGTAGAGGTGAAGTCCTCTTTGCAGGTAAATGAAGCTTTTGTGTTTATTCTGTGAAATTACTTGTGAACTTGTTTTCTGGTTATTTTTTCTTTCTTCCTCTTTTTCTTTGTTGTTTAAGGCATTACTTTTTCCATTGGAATTAACCTAGCTACTTTGCTCAATGCCGTGTCGGTTATGTGTACCACATCATTCTTCATGGCCAGTGTTATGTTCATGTCCCATCTGCAAAAACACCCGTGTGCTTAGATTTAGGTGCACGTTAAAGAACCCCAGGTGGTCGAAATTTCCGGAGTCCTCCACTACGGCGTGCCTCATAATCAGAAAGTGGTTTTGGCACGTAAAACCCCAAATATTATTATATTATTATCTGCAAAAACCTGCAGGCCACCGTGAAGCAGCTGTGCTGTGCTCACCAGCACTCACTGGAGGCATGTCTACGTCTCTAACCCTTGTCCTATTACTGATGGCAGATTTGTGGCAGACAAAGACAAGACAGACAAAGCGCTGATTTTCAACACTTTGTCCATCTTGTCTTCTTTTCATCCAGTGTAGGTTTCACGATGTAGTTTAAATTATGAACCTAGAGGTTTAACTTTGTCGGTGAGACATGCAATGACATTTATGTGCAATAAAGGAGACATTGATGAAGGGTGTGGACACACAAGTGCTTCTGTGTGACAACTTAGTGCATCTGTGTCTTTTATTGCACTTGAACATTTTAGCATAGTAGTTATTGAAACACTCATGTGGCAGATCTATCGGGCTTATAATCATGTAGTTCTTTAATTAATACCATTTAAATAGCCCTTTAGTCGATGATGCCAGTACCAGGTGTTATGTGGCACAAGGTAGATATGATCTGTAGAGCCAGGCATGACTGCTTAGGTGTGACAGTGAGAGCAGCTCACATTGATGCAGAAGCTGAATTTACCTGCTAGGAAAGGAAGAAGCACTGGTATGACCAGAGTAGTGTTGAGTAGTGATAACATCATCAAAAATGTGAACAAGTTCCATCACCCAGCCTTTAATAGTGCATATTGAGATATGTTGTATCTACAAAGCCCAATATGCTACTACTTTGCACTTATCACCACCAATAATGTGGAAAACATTGTGAACCCAAAACAGGCACTTGCTCTGTTTGTGAACTAGCAGACACCTCGGACACTGTCAGAGATGGTCTGGGTTCTGCCTCACTTCCGGCATTGTTTTTCAGTTTTGGTATCACAAATGTGATTTTTTCTAGCTTCTTGTGGTGCATTCACTTGCACCTTCCACATGAAATTTTGCAGAGAACCTTTTTTGTATCTACACTATTAAGAAAAAGGCTTTTGAAGCTGTGTGAAATTTTGTTGCAATTGGCTTTTATATCAGCAGGTTACCAAAAATTAGTTTGTGATGGGAATTTGGGAAGTACAAATACGTTAGTAAGAAATTAGTCATCTGTTTTGACTGGGAAAGTCAAAATCAAGATTGCAGTGTTCACATTATGAAGTTGTCTTGTTGGCAGAGGCCAGGAACAATTTTGATGGACAAATTATGAACAAATCAAATGGACAAATCATTAACATAATGTCTTCGTGGTACAATTGTGCCTTACACTCTTGCTGTTATTTTTATCATGTTATTTTTTTCCCTATTTTGTTTATTCTTGTAATGTGCAAAAAAATATTTCTTACTGATATGGTGTGCTATTGCATAGGCCACTAGGCTGTTGGCAGCCACTGGACAAAAAAAATTCTGTCGGTCACTAGTTTATGGACAGTTCTGACTTCGTGACATTGTGGCATCTTTTTTAACATATGTGAACTTGAACTGTGGCACATATACTATGTGACACACTTGGAGGTCATTGCTGCCATCTTTTGTGAGGCTAACTCTACTTGAGCACTTTCCACTTGCCTCTTACCAGTACTCTTGCTAATGTGGTGCAGCCAGCCATAACCAGGCTACCCTATTCATGAAGTGTATGCACCACCTTATACCGTATTTACTCGATTCTAAGCACCCCCTTTTTTGAGGGGGGGTGCTTAGATTCGAAAAATCTAGAATGACCCCCCCCCCTCCCTCTTTTCGCTGCGACATCACGACGAGACGGGTGCGAGAAATGGCATTTTATTTTGCAAACATTCAAAGGAAAAATCGGTGCAGACAGTGAACCTACCGCTTGTGTCGGATGCTCAGTTACTATCACTGCCACTCGAGTTCGTCGCACCGCTTGCACCGCCGCTCTCGGTATCCCACAGCAGGTCGTCTTCCGTTCCGTCGAAGTGGTTTAGGATCGAGCACTTCTTAAATGATTTGACCACGACGTCCACTTGGACCCGCTTCCACGTGTCCGAAATCCACTTTGCCATGGTTGATGGGGACGCTTTCTGCAGCTTTCGCTGTACAGCCCTACAGTCCGGCTGTACGGCGTACTCGCGCCGCGGACTCTGTGCCACACCGGGATTCCGACGGCTCCGGCTCGATGACAGAGTGAGCAAGTGCGCTTGGCGGCCTTGGTTGGCTACATGCTCTTCCTAACAAATAGGGGGGTGCTTAGATTCGCATGCAAACTTTTTCCCAATTTTCTCGCGAAAATAGAGGGGGGTGCTTAGAATCGAGGGGTGCTTAGAATCGCGAAAATACGGTAAGTGTAGCTGGGCTTTAAGCAATAGGATGGGGGTGAAAGGCACCCTCTTTATCATATATAACTGTACTGCTGTTGAGCACAGTGCCACTGCTCATGTGTTAGACTGCTCTGGCACAGCAGTTTGTTATAAACTTGACAGTGTTGTGAACTATAGCAGCATTTATGGTGATCATTCAGTGTCTATCACAGTGCAAATCTGCACTTGCCTGAGTGCAGGCTTGCTAAGTTACAGAATCTTCTTTTTAGCAATTACTTTGTGAAAGTATCTCACCCACTCTAGCTCTGTCTTCGTTCCCCTGTTGTAACCTTATTTTGTGTTTGCCTCATAAGACAAGTAGCAGTGTGTTTTATGAGCATTATGGGCAGTACATGTTTTTTGTTTACCCTGGCTGCACTATTCACAAATTAAATACATGGTCAAGTAACTTAGGAGAGCAGTTTCTAGTTACAATAACAATGGCTTTAGTATTATAACTGCATTGGTTCATTAGTACTTTCATTGTTCAGCTGGTGCTATGTTATGGTAACTAATGGGCAGTACCTCAGGCGGTGCTTGCATTGGTGCAGAGTTAAATAGTTCTGTCTGTATTATCATGTAGACAAGACTTAT
Organism: Dermacentor andersoni; assembly: GCF_023375885.2. Classification (NCBI taxonomy): domain Eukaryota; kingdom Metazoa; phylum Arthropoda; class Arachnida; order Ixodida; family Ixodidae; genus Dermacentor; species Dermacentor andersoni. The sequence continues at coordinate 219,392,341 of NC_092814.1, read as the reverse complement.
CCTTGTTAACAACATCACTCAAATGTTTTATGGATTTGATTACCAGTGATCTGATATAACTGAGACTTTTCTGTAAATAAGCTTGTGCAGATTAGAGTTCAAAGCAGCCCATCGTTCAGAAAAATAGTGTTGGTTAAAAATTAAGTGTTGTATGCTTTCTTTTGTTTTAGTACACAAAGCACTTAGAAGTTATTTTGGCCTATTTAAAGTAATTTATTCTCTTTCAGTGGGTGGATGGTGCAGTGGCGATGCTATTGCCAGTGTGGAGCGCTATGATCCTCAGGCTAACGAGTGGCGAATGGTGGCACCCATGAGCAAACGTCGGTGTGGTGTTGGTGTTGCAGTGTTGAATGACCTTCTTTATGCTGTTGGTGGTCATGATGGCCAGTCATATCTTAACAGCATTGAACGGTTAGAATTTTCATGTTTATTGTATTATTCTCTGTGCTTTTCATGGTGACTTAAAACGGACGAAAAGTGACTAGAAAAGGAATTGCTTTTGTTGTCTGTATGCGCAATGAAATGCATAATTTGTAGCATTGGCAAATTGCATGCTAACGAACCATTACAAAATTTTGAACTGTGAATGGTGTACTTTTCATTCCAGTGTGTAAGAAAAGATACTTGGTTTTCTCAAAGCAATGTTACATACTGCAGCAATGTGCCTGTGCTGATGTTGACCTAGCAATAATTAAATTTTTTTTACTGCAGCTAGTACTTACATTAAAAATTAAGCACTACAGCACCAAATTTGAACTGTGCTGCGGTTATGGTCAGTAGGCAGAGTGTTGTGGGCACTGCCCCACTGCACAGTAGCCTTCTCAGTGCAAGGCATTGAAGAAAGAGTGGCAGCACCGCGAAGGGGATCAAAGGTGATCTTTGATTGCTGATAACTTTGCTTCTACTGAACACGTTGAAGTGCTTTTTGCTGCAAAGTATTCATGAAATAGTCTATTTTAACTTCAAATGCATTTCTCGACTTCAAAAAAAGTGTCTCAGGGACCTTTTAAAAATGCACTGTTGTTCCATTGGCTTTTCTAACAAAATGCCATTTTATGCATTGAAGCTTAGAAATTACTGGAATGCCAATGCTGCACAGGGATGCTACCGCTGCTCCAATTGCACTGAACTGTGCTGAGAGGCGAACTCTGCTACGTCCTGCTACATTTCAGCATAATATTGGAAATCTGTGCCCACTCTACACCGAAAGGGTTGCTTACGATTTCAAAAAACTGAACTATGCCCTCAAATGCCATTTTACTGCACCACCTTAAGTGGCATGACGTGGTCCAGCGGCTGCATTAGCTCCGCGGTGGGCCGAGTCAAGGGATTGTACTGTTGTTTCTTCCATAAGTTGCTGTCTATATTCAATACCTTCCACCCCGATGCGTGCAGGATGCTTAGACAACGGGACAACCTCGATTTTCTGGCAGGAACAAGCGAACGTGCTGGTGCTGAGCCAGATCCCGCGTTTCTGCGTGACCAATGTAAAACGGTGACCGAAGCTTCAGATGTATGGTGTCTCGCTCGATTTTTCGAACATAACGTGCACATTAGCGCAGACATGGTGGCCATAAACAACTTGTTCACTATTCAATTTGTCGCCTATCTCCCACTTTTCTTAGCGTGGCGATTTCATGGCGTTGGAATGGTGGTATATGGCCTCTACCAAGAATTTGGTCGACTCAACACCAAACGACAACTTTCACTTCTGGATACTGACAAAGTGCCTCTGGTCGAGCCTTGCTGTATCGTATACGGCCGTGACAAAAATACGCTGCCAGCTGACGTGGCGGGCAGGTCGTCGTCGCGAGATGGCATCCTATATGTTTGGACCAGTAAACTTCTATGTTGGTTAGGCCTGGGATTACGGGATAGATTGGCGGCCAGAAGCCGAGATTGGGACTCTGGGTGACATGCCAGCAACTACTGCGAACGCTTTGCGAAGTTTGCTTTTGCGCTTACTGGATGGAATGGTGAAAGCTTGTGTGTAGGCAGAAAGCTCCAAACTGAATTCGCTGATCACAGCCCAGTCTGACTGCCTTACATGTGCACAGTCAAAGGTCATGCGCATATATCTGCAGTTCATGATGGTGCAGAATGCACATCAAGCTCGGTGACGAGCGAAAGTGAACCATTCGGGCAGTGCTGACCATCGCAATATTTCAAGTAGATTATTGTCAGTAAATCACAGCACAGGGAAGAATAAGTAAATACTTCACACTAGTGGTGGGACCATTTTTCAAAAGAGTGCTCCATCTTAAAGGATACATTTATAGGAGCAAGATCACACTGAAGGTTTTCAAAACGCTTCCAAAGTCTGCACATAGCATGTCTAAGTGCTTCCATGCTTTCTTTTTTAAGCACATCTTAGGACACCACCGCTTCGTCGCAGACCACAGTAAGGACTGCGATAAAAGGAGGAGGAGTGGGGTCATTTTTAGTGTTGACTTTATGAACCAGTGACCACTTACTGCTTTCACATGCATTGCCCACTGTAAAAGCCCCATATAATATAGCTTGCAATTGCATTCATAAACCTGCTCTGAAAGTCCATTTTACTGCTCCGAAATGGGTTGGGCCAGTAATATCGCTGCACTTTCTCACAACCTTTAGGAATGCATGTCTCGAAACTGGTGTCATCCTCAAAATTCGTTCCAAGTGGATATCACTTTAGAAGTCACCGGCTACAATTCGTAAATTGCAATACAGTAGAACCTTGTTCGTACGTCTAAACAACGAGAGAGAAACGTACTAACCGGGAAAGGCGTATAAACCAAATTAAAAAAAATTTTGCCCTACTCGACTGTTGTTGACATCTACGCAACGCCGATGTGCGTCGAGCTGGTGGTGCTCCGGCGGCCCGAGACGCATTTTGTTTTCCTATTGCGTGGGGTATTAAGAGGGCGACGGGAAACCGAAACGAAATCTAGCTGGTGGGCGACGCCGGATGCCACCAAAGCGAAATGTGATGCCCACATGGCGCCGCCTGCAGCAGGGAACGGTGGTGCGCTTGGATTATATTGCCTACTAAAAACGTGCAGTACGCTACCAATGGCACTACCCACCACGCGCTATAAAACAGATAGGTAAAGATGCTTATCGCATTAGGTTTGGCGGTGATAGCTGTGAATGCGGCGTACGACAACCCGGGCGAAGATTTGCTGATACTGGAATATAAAAGTGTGCACGCCATTGTTTTCACGTGAGACGAGCGGCTATATACTGTTCTCGATCACGCGCGCCTCGCGCCTTTTCTTGTTCACAGGGGATCTAGCGGTTCAAAACGTATATGATCGCAGTCTGCAGCAGGGAACGGCGGCGCGTTCCGGTTATCGTCTATTAAAAGCGTGTGCTACGCTTCCGAAGGCACCACGCACTGTGAAACAGATAGGTGAAGATGCTTAGCGCAATAGGTTTGACTGTGATAGCTGTGAATGCCGCGTGCGACGACTCCGGAGATTTGCTGGTACCGAAATGAGAAACTCGGTGCGCGCCGGCGTTTTCACGTGAGACGGGCGGGTGAGTATTGCGGTGAAGCTGCCGCTGCGGGCAGTTATAGCCGCGTTTACATGAATGCGACAGTGGCGCATCGCATTTCTAGCGCATCGCATTCACGTAAACAGCGGTAATGCGCTAGGAAGGCGCATCACATTAATGCGTCACGAGGGTAGATTTATGGGCGTGAATCCACTTATGCGTGTGCCGCGGCATTCTCGGAAGAGTTAATGCGCTACATGTGAATGGCGTCGCATCGCCTTAAATGCGCTTGGAAATGCGATGCGCTACTGTCGCATTCATGTAAACGCGGCTTATATACTGTTCTCGATCACGCGCATCCCATGCATGTTCTTGTTTACGTGATATCTAGCGGTCGGAAAAGTATTATACAATCGCAGTTTGGCGACCTACAAGCGTTGGTGCCGGAAAATTGTTTTCCTAGAACGCAGGAAACGGTAAAAAATGAGCTTAACTCTATTGGGTCATTTTTTTGTGTTCTCGATTGCGAACGTTGGCACCGGGAAAATGTACGTAACCGGAACATATCAACAAGGTTTTACTGTAATTTGACTTGTTTGCATTTGGATTTATGCTGAGAGTATATTTGACAGGCCTTTTGGCCATGAGTGAAAAGCAATCATGGTTTGTCATTTGCACTGTTATCTACATTGAGAGTTCTACTTGTATCCTGCTAATGCAGCATTTTCAACATTGGTGTAGGTATGATCCCCAAACAAATCAGTGGTCAAGTGATGTTGCCCCGACAAGCTCCTGCCGTACAAGTGTCGGAGTGGCTGTACTTGATGGTTACTTATATGCTGTGGGAGGTCAAGATGGCGTGTCATGTCTCAATTTTGTTGAAAGGTGCGTATGCTACTAGGACCTGCTTGCATGACACATTTTGATAAGCTTTATGAGTGTGACAAACATGTGATGATAGGTTCAAGAGGGGTGAACTTTGGGCCAGTTGGTCCGACATGATTAAAGATGTAAAGAGCCACGACTTCAGACGAGACGTAAGACTACCGTTCGTCCTGTCCACTTCTTCGTCTGAAGTCCCAGTTCTTTTCATCTTTAAAATGTGATGATAGATTACTGAGCGCCATTTTCATTCGTATTTGTTGTTTACTGCTTCTGAGTAACTTCCACACATACAAGGTGTATTCATAGCGTCTATTTGTGTGCATTTATAAGACCAGTAAGACAATGTGTCATCAGGTAGGATAGTATGAAGGAAAGCAAGAATGCACCACTGTTCCTTGGAAGAGGTAAGCATGTACACAGTGGCGTAGCCAAAATTTTATTTGAAGGAGGAGGGAAGGGGGGTAATTCTTTGCTGGCCGCTGACTCCTCCCCCTCCTTCACTCACTCTCTCTCTCACACACACACGCACACACATGCATGCACATGCGCGCGGGTTGTACAGCACGCAAAGACTAACTCCTAACATTCCCCGGAAAAGGCATGCATTAACAATGAGGATGCACATTTTTATGTTGCCAAAAGAACACTTTGCTTAATTTCTGACAAAAGTATTTTACCGCTTGGGCATGAAGCCACTTCGCATGAAGTTGTACTATCATCCTTATGCTATCTTTGAAAATTATTAAAAAAAGAGACTATAACATTTTGTTTACAAATTGATGCATTTATATAACACATGTTGATGGCCTAGTTGGTCCATGACTTGGAAAAACAAACTGCTAAAAACAGGACCAGACTGAAACAAGACAGTGCACTGACTTGTGTCTTCTTGTTTAGCCCCATTTTTAGCGCTGTTTGTTTTTCAAAGCACTTCTATAAGCAGCAGCATTTACAAACATATAGTGAACAAAGTAACCCATCATCGCCCACCCCTTACGGATACATTCTAAGCATCCGCGAGATGTATTTTTCAACCCCAATATCTTGTTCACAAATTAGCCGAACAACGTACTCTTACAATTGAACAGCTTTGTCTTTACCACTCCCAACCCCACTACTCGATCTAGTTTCAGTGGTAGCAAAGGCTCTTGAATGGCAACATTATACAGGTGAACCCACTTATGACAATATCCAAGTACCAGGAAAATTCCATTTTTATGACTGGGTGGCACGAAAAAAATCAACATAGGGGGATGACAGAGCTGTTGGGAAAAAACTGTAATGGTGGTGAGGCCAGTGCTCCTCCCCACCACCTTCCTCTATCCAGCTGCTGATTGCGTTGACTCATTTAGCTGCTTAACTCTGCTTCCTGCGTGCTTGGATCGCGTGTAACAAGCCACTGCTGTCGGCATTCAAGAATGGCACTGCTATAACTGCAAAGCGGGGTAACGGGTGGCAAGTGACATGTGAGTTTCACCGAGGCATCGCTTTGGTGATCTCGAAAGGGGCCTTTTAAAAAATGTGAGAAGGTTGCCATGGCAGCCTCTCAGCTTCAGAAATCCGGAAGAAACACTGGAGCGAGATCGCCACAAGCATCTCGCCACGTACTTCTCACTAGCTTGCACGAGAAAATCATATGTTCGTCAGCTTTGCTTGCTTTATACTAAGCTTGCTGACATCCTTCTCCAAGGCAACCAGATGATCCACATAGTGCAGAGGAAGGTCTCTCTCTCGCCAAAACAAAGCCCTGGAAAGACTGAATTATCTGCAGGGCCTCCTGCGAGGACAACATTGAGGCAGCCTGCCCTACCGCGTCATCACTGCCGTTGTTGCTATCACTGTCACTTTCTGATGCAAGCGCATTCGCGACGATCGCCTCATCGGTTAGAAGCACTTCGTTTACAAATCTATAGCAGTGCACTTTTTCACCGGCAACGTTGTACATTGCTGATGATCAGTGGGCGGATCGGCCATCTTCCATTTCAGCGGCTAGTCAAACAAGGCTGAAAAACCACATGGCCAGGAGGCCAGAACCAACAAAGAGGAGCATAAGTGACTTGAACCGTTGGCAGAAGTGCACAGAATAAGGGGCTCATGAGCAATCTGGGAGCAGCACAGTTAGCGCGGTCCATTCGTGTTTCGGAGGGTGGCGCAGCATAGAGCTATTGGCGCAGCCCATTCATGTTCGGAGGGGTGGAAGGGCGATGGGAGAGAGGCGCATGAGGCTGGCGATGCGGAGAAGGCTGTAAAATGAGTGCGTGACGGCTGTTAGGAGTGGCGGGTGATCATGCAGCAGCTCGAATTCCTCTTTCTTTCTTTTGAAGGATTTCACATTTCATTACCTTTCAGCACGGACACCCAGCAGGCAGACTTCATCGTTATAACCAATAATCCCGCATGGGGGCATTGTAGTAAGTGGGTTATTTCGCCATGGAAAACATGCAAAATTTGACGGTGCAGCAGCTTCTCATTGTTATAACTGATATATTGTTAAAACCGTTATTGTTATAAGTTGGTTCAACTGTATTCCCTTTTGGCAACTATGGTAGGTGTGGGGTCAGGAACCATGAGGATAACAAATTTTGCCAGAAATTCTAAAGCCTGTGAGCTCTCACTCCTTTCTCTTCAAAGACGACACTTAAAGGAAGGAATAGAGCCTGTGGGGAAGAGCTAGAATCTCCATTGGGATTGACAGTATGTATGAAATAAACAAAATGAATAAAAGGCCAAACAGCCTGGCAAGGCAGCAAACTTGGATTTTTGCAGATGGTCTATAAAAATCTGCCATATATCTGTTTTTTGTGAATGAAAGAAGGACTGGCATTTCCTTCAATCATAACTTGACACAGAAAAAGCAAGGAGAAACAAAGGTGCTGGAAAGAAAGGCAAAGAGCAAAAAGAGACCTGTTGCAGCCCAGATAAATGTTGTTTTCCAACCAGATCTTTTAGTGAGCAGTTTGGCCCCTGCTACATACCTTACATTATTTGGTAAAATAAGGGCTAGTAGCTCCGAGAGACTTGAAAGTGTTCTATCTGCTGACACCTGGCTGTTCTGAAGACTGCAGAGACGATTTGTTAGGATTGGCTCTCAGCAGCAAGGAGCACGTATTACGACGAATTAGGTGAACCGCAGCTAAGCGACTGGCCATGGCCGTCTGGTGTCGAGCAATCAGGCAGTAATGAGGCACTCTTCTTATGTCCCCAATTTTTCACTACCTTCGTTCTTGGCGCCATTTATGCACATTGTCCCCCCCCCCCCCCCCCCTTCTTGTATCCGTGACCCCATCCCCTCCTTAAAACTCTTCTCCGTCAGTCACTGTCTCGCTCTTCAACATTCACTGGGTTGAAAAATGCAGCGGCCCTTAAAGGGACACTAAAGGTTAATATTAAGTCAACGTGGACTGTTGAAATACCATCCCAGAAACCTCGAAACGCTTATTTCATGCGAAGAAGAGACTTATTTTAAGAGAAAATGCGTTCTGAAGCGTCCGCGTACCTCTAGCGCAGTTCAAATCGCCCGCCCTCCGATCGAGGAGTGGTGACGTCATGGTCTCATAGTGACATTGCGCCGTCGGTGAGTAAAACGGTGCCCGCAGACGGCGTTACGGCTTTTCTGCGCAAGACGCAAACGCGCGGCCAGAAACAGAGCCGACAGCAGCGTGAAAGCGGAACTATGGTGGCTAGCGAAAGGGAAAGCGCACGACGATAAGCTGGTTCTTTATTTTATGACGCCAACTTTGACGCTCGTTGCAATGGACGACCCTGACAGCGACACACTGGCTCGCGATGCTGGGCTCGAATTCAGCGATTTAAGCACTGATGAATGTGACCTGCTGCTGAAGGCTTGCGCTGCCGGCGTCGTTGCGTACTACTACGACGGCAACTGTATGTCATGGCTGTACATATTTGCACATTTGTAGCTTTTCCTTCGTGAAAACCAAATGCCACACTCACCGCCCCGTCTTCGACCTGCAGTTGTTCTTGCGCTTCGGATAATGCAGGCAAGACCGACGGAACAGCGCTACGGGAAAATATTGCATTGAAAGGCACTCCACACGACTTCAGTAAGTCGGCGTTGGACTCGTAATCCTCTGGACAAATGTGCAGCGAGCACACTACGCGATTTTTCGGCTCTTTGCCAACGCGCTGTGGCAGAGGTACGGCACTTAACCACTTCGAACGGAGAGGTTCATTCGTTGGTACACAGTGATAAGTAACGTTGGATTCGCTGCTGCAACTGCCCTTGGCCAAGTTCCGCGGACCGTTAGCGCATCCCACAACATCACATGGACGTGGCATTCTCGCTGCTTGTTCCAAATGCAAGTTTCGCGAGCCAACAGAACCAGCGCAGCACGACGCGATAACGAAACAACTGAAACTCCAAAGCCCGCGCGGTGCAGTCGAGCAAAAACGAAACCTGTCGACCACCCATACTACTGATGGGTAACGTCAAAATGTTTTTTTCTTAGAATCGAACAGAAGTAGACAGGTAGCATTTTCTTCCGTCTTATAACCTAATGAAATTATCTTTTTAATACGAGTAGCTGAGTACTAGTAACATAAACTATGATGAGTGCCTTCGTCATCTGGCTAGTACCGGAATGTCGCTGGGGGGTCTCAAATCGTGTCATGCATTTACCTCAATTTCTCGGTTACTAAAGCTCTGTTCGCGATTATATTGACGCCTTAGACGTTCTAGAGCATTGCTTCATCACTTTACCTTGACTTCATAGTAACCTTTAGTGTCCCTTTAACGTTCCTATATTTCTGTTTGCCTTTTCAAGGCGGCGCTGCTGCGCGGACATCACGGCCATTCACCTACCTCACCTCCTACCTGTTTGTTGTGGCTGTTTCTTAGTTTCCCTGGCCCTGTGCTCCTGCCCTTAGTATGTTTTGCTGGGTGCAAATAAGCAGTACTTCTGTGCTTCTTTTTGTTGTCCCATTTTTTGTGCTGTTTTCATTCTTAACGTATACGAACCAGCCCAATCGCAAGCGCTCCTCAAGTTTATTTACACAATGAGAGTCAGAGACAAGGGAAAGAAGAAAAAAAAGGGAGGGGGGGGGGGGGAGGGGCTTATAGACGGGTAAGTCACAATATTTTCGGAATCCTTTTCTTCCGTGCAGCGTGGTGTGGTTAATGGTATGGTCAAGTACCAGAAATGAGAAGCTCTTCGACATGAAGGTCAGGTAGAGCGTAGTAATGCCCCCAAGTTTCAAGCATGCGCTCATCCCCTCTTTCTTTGTCCTTGTAATTTTTAGAGCTGATCCCCATCAATAGTTATGGTTAACATGACCTGAAATGAGGTAGAGGCACGCTTTGGGTGGGGCCACAATGTTCTGCCTGTTGAGACGTCGAGCAACACCTTTCTCCTACCTTTCTCTCCCGAAAACGGCGCACTCCTTGTGCCCATTTGATGCAAGGAGTGTGATCCTAAACATAGAGGTCCTAAACATTGGATTCAGGGAAGGGGGTGTTCTACTGCCAAACACTTTTTTTTTTTTTTTGGCACTTCTCTGTCCACACTTCAAATATGGTTGCAAGCAGCACATATTTTTGCAAGGAGAAACGTCGGGCTGCGCGTTTCTTATCCACAGAGGATCTCATCAGTGGTGTACTTTGTGTGCATAACTGGTGACAGGTACACAGCAAGGGTTGGTTGTTCTCCAGAGAAGATAAAGTCGTCCTTCTTTAAAGAAAGAAAAATATGTGGCTGCTTCAGGCAGCTTTTTGCAAGTTTGTCAATTTTCTCTTTAATAAAGTTTTTCTCTCTCTCTGCTCCCAAATTGCTATGTGCCCGTCATAGGTATACACTTCTCGGGGAGTGGCGACCCAGATGAGCATGTGTGTTCACTTCGAAAATGCCAAGACACTGGCCATGAACAAAGCTAAGGCCCCCAAAATTTCTGGAATCTTACTAAATAAAATGGCCCATCAGCTTGCGCCTCTTGAAACGGGCTCTCTTAATTGTCTGCTCGCCCTATTCTTGCCCCCTAGCCGGTGTGTTCCTTCCATGGGAGGTGAAATATCTGAGTAAATCTCCCTAATATTCAATATTATATATACTGTAATTATTGGAAATAGACCCTCTGTACTTTTTTGTTCTTACTTTGTGCTGTCTCCAATTCTGTTCCCTCATCATTGCACCATCCCCCCTTTCTGGCCAATGTTCAGATATCGGCCATCGCCAGTGCAGCCAGCACATTTATCTCTTTCTTCCAACAAGCAGGTTCTTCCAACAATTTCATCGCTCCACCTAGTGTTCTGCCATTCTCGACTGCATTTCCCTTCTCGTGGTACCCATTCTGTAACCCTAATGGTCCAACGGTTATCTAACCGGCACATTACATGACCTGCCCAGTTCCATTTTTTTGTCTTGATGTCAATTAGAATATCGTCTATACCCGTTTGCTCTCTGATCCAAACCGCTCTCTTTCTGTCTCTTAACATTATGCTTAGCATTCTTCGTTCCATCGCTCTTTGCGCGCTCCTTAACTTGGTCTCAAGCTTCTTTGTCAATCTCCAAGTCTCTGCCCCATATGTCAGCACCGGTAAAATGCACTGATTTTACACGTTCCTTTTTCAATGATAATGGTAAGCTTCCAGTCAGGAGCTGACAATATCTACCGTATGCGATCCAACACATTTTTATTCTTCTGTGAATTTCCTTCTCATGATCAGGGTTCCCTGTGATTAATTGGCTTAGGTAACCGTACTCCTTCAGTGTCATTAGAGGCTGACTGGCGATCCTGAATTCTTGTTGCCTTGCCGATTTATTCAGCATTATCTTTGTCTTCTGCATATTAATCTCTCTGTTGAGGTCTTCAATCATTTGTTGTAACTTGTCAGCATTGTTGCTGAATAGAACAATGTCATCTGAAAACCGAAGGTTGCTGAGATATTCCTAAGCCTTCCCAGTTTAATAGCCTGAATACTTCTTCCAAGCAGGCAGTGAATAGCATTACAGATACTGTGTCTCCTTGTCTGACCCCTTTCTTTATAGGTATCTTCCTACTTTTCTTGTGTAGAATTAAGGTGGCTGTGGAATCTCTGTAGATATTTTCCAGGGTATTTACGTAAGCGGTCCATACTCCTTGATTACGTAATGCCGCTATGACTTGGTATCTCTACTGAATCAAATGCCTTTTCGTAATCTATGAAAGCCATATAGAGAGGCTTATTGTACTCTGCGGATTTCTCGGTAACCTGAATAATGACATGGATGTGATCCATTGTAGAGTATTCCTTCCTGAAGCCAGCCTGTTCCCTTGGTTGACTAAAGTCCAGTGTTGCCCTTATTCTATTGGAGATTATTTTGGTAAATATTTTATATAATACTGGGGTAAGCTAATGGGCCGATAATTTTTCAATTCTTTAACGTCTTCTTTTTTGTGGATTAGTATAATGTTTGCATTCTTCCAGTTTTCTGGGACCCTTGCAGTCGATAGACACTTCATGTAAAGAGCCGCCAGTTTTCCAAGCAATATGTCTCCTTCATCTTTGATTAAATCAACTGTTATTCCATCTTCTGCCGCTCTTCCTTGTTTCATGTCTTGCAAGGCTCTTCTGACCTCATCGCTAGTTATAGGAAGAGTTTCTGTACCCTGTTCATTACTGTTTCTAATGGAGGTATCCTGACTCCTCTGGGTACTGTACCAGTATAGAATTCTTCCGCTTCTTTTACTCTATCTTTGAGATTGCTGATGATCTTAACCTGCTTATCTTTCAGTGCGTACATCTTGGTTTGTCCTATGCCAAGTTTCTTTCTCACTGATTTCAGGCTGCGTCCATTTTTTACGGCTTCTTCAGTCTTTCTCACGTTATAGTTTCGAATCACTTATTTTCGCCTTGTTGATCAGTTTTGACAGTTCCGCAAATTCCATCTTATCTCTTGAGTCGGACACTTTCATTCTTTGTCGTTTCTTTATTAGGTCCTTTGTTACTTGGGAGAGCTTGCCTACTGGTTGCCTTGGTGCCTTGCCTCCCACTTCAATAGCTGCCTCTGAAGCCAGCCTAGTTACGGTTTCATTCATTAGCTCTATGTCATCATCATCTCTCTGTTCCAAGGCGGCATATTTGTTTGCAAGTGCCAGCCTGAGTTTGTCTGCTTTTACCCTTACTGCCTCTTGGTTTACCTGTTTCGTCTTGACCAATTTTACTCTTTCTCTCTTCAAATTGAGGTGAATCCTAGCCCTCACTAACCTATGATCACTGAACATTACCTTACCTATCACTTCTACATCCTGCACTATGCTGGGATGAGCAGAATGTATGAAGTCAATTTCATTTCATTCATTGTCTAAAAATAATGCACCTGCATACTTTTTATCTTCTCTTGCAATGTGGACAAACCAGCTACTTTCTGTGGAAGATACTTCTCTCTTGAAAACCAGTGAGGCCGACAGCACCAAAAAGCTACCCAATCAGACACAGTCTACAAGCCTTGTAGTACATATATCTGAGTCTATAACTGTGGACAAATGATAAATGTATCCTGTATTGCACAAAAGAGAAAACTTCCGTGAAGAGCTGTGCTTATCTGTACAAGTATGGAAATTATTAATGTATTAGCATATCAGTATAACACTTGGCCCAACCAGCTCATCTCAGTACCTTCATTGTAACTCTGCTTCTGATGTCCCAACTCTACCAAGCCAACCCACCATGCAGTGAAATTTCTGTGCAGCCCCTCTTATAGCCCGGCAAAACTTGGTGTGGCTGTGCCGTGCATCTTTATTGAAACATTGCTAAATAATTCAGTGGGAAAACAAGAATTGAAAAAGAAAGTGCGTGGCAGTTCCTGGAACAACAAGTATATGATTTGTGCCAGGTAATTGACTTTAAATATGGATCGTATGTGTTCTGGCATTGAAATTGTGACAAAGTTTATTGGGCTTGTTGAATGACAGCCAGAAACCCAGCGGTAGCAGCAATAGCTCAGCTGGATCGGCGAACTGGCCACATGACACGCGATGGCAGCAGTGCTTCTTCTAGTGTGCCGATCTTCTCCTGGCTCTGAGACACGCGATGGTGACGCAACTTTCTAGTGCATTCTTCTTCCTTACACATTATCTAAATGAAACGACAGCTAAGTGCATCATGCGGATGTATCTGTTGCTATTCTGCACAAACTTGAGATGCATACTAGAATTGGAAGACTCTGTGAGTCATGTAATGAGAGGAAAAAGTGTATGGCAGTGTTGTATTTAATGTGCTTTTTCTTTTTTTTAGAATTTCGAAGTGTAGAACCATATAGTATCATTATCATCAGTATGACTGTGCATGATGGCGCAGAAAAGGCTGTCACATTTATTTCAGCTTGATGAAATTACAGCTTCAAGGCAATTTATTTGTTCTATATATCGCTAGCATTGGCTGCCTTATTCATCGTTGCTTCATTGTTATATATGATGGCAAAGTGTGCTGTGAAGACACTGCAATCCGATTACAGGTATGACCCACAGACAAATCGATGGGCCAAAGTGGCGCCTATGAGCACGAAGAGGCTTGGGGTGGCTGTGGCTGTGTTGGGCAGTTACCTTTATGCCATGGGTGGCTCAGATGGCACATCTCCACTCAACACGGGTAAGATATTGCAGTGCTACTTTATACCTAGTACTGTTCATCACACATTGGGCTTAAAAATGAGTTTGTGTGATCTGTGTTCTTATGATTGCATACTGTATACATGCCCATAAAACCACTTTAATTCTGCGCTACTGGCACTTATAGAACATTCTATTGTTGACCCCATCTCTCATGCCCGAGTTGTACTCGCCCTAATCACTTCACACAAATTTTCATTTTCCGATCTTAGTTCCATAGTAAATTGCATATTTTTTTACACAATTTAACGAAGTAATCTTGTGACACGATCTCGATTTAACTGAGTTTTCAGCCATTTCAAGCATGTACTTGGAGCCTGTATGGCTAGTAAATCTAGCAAAAAACAAATTGTCGGCTTACTGCATGAAAAATTTGAGCAGCAAAAACGTTGTGAAAGCATACGCACCGGGACATGGTATAAAGGAAACACCGCTGTGCCATTTGTTGCATTGGTAAACAACTGGCGGAGGCTGTGGGACGCGGGGCATCTCGGAGTGCTTGGAGAAATACAAGAGCTGATGATTCCTTCTGTGGAATGGGAATGGGGATGGGGTGAGCACGCGGAAATGTGTTCAAACACATGCTGGGGGAGGGGCTCGCATTGTGACAGCTAGTTCGTAGTCATTGAGTGAGATATGTTCATGTTTGCCTGAGCACACGTGACACAAAACTGCGAACCTTACTTTGTGTAGTTGTCTTTGCTATTGCCATCAATGCTCGGCCTTTCACGAAACTTGCTTCTTTTTTTCTCAGGACAAATATCCGTATCCTTTACACTTTTGTTTTTAATTTGGGGGTGCCATCTGATGATGTCTGCAGTCAGTCGGGGCATCGAAAAAAAAAAAAATTATTTACGCCGCTGGCGCAATGCAACACATACAAATCTCAGACGCCGTGAGCCATGCCAATGCATTGCTCTCAGTGCAATCTGCACCGCACACAACTGGCACTCATAACTGCGCTACTATGGCTCTAACTTGCAATTTGTTTGTAAGTGCTTACTGACGAGATACTATCCACCAAGAATGCTCTGGGAATTTGTGAAGTTGTTTTTTACTGCTTAAACTTTAAAACCTCGAATTAATGAAATTCACGATTTAACAAAGTTTCTCGCTGCAAGTACAACTTCATTACATCGAAGTTTGACTGTATTGCGAAATACAAGTTATACTTGTCCAAGTCACAGTTCTATATGCTTTATTCACTAAGACTGACTCACACTCATCAGCTAATAGTATCTGTATTTCAGTGCATGGAGCTGAATTCAGAGGCTCATGGATATTACTTTGCTCATAATCTTGTTTCTTAGATAATAAATTTTCCAAGCAATACTTTTGCATGTGTGCTGACGAAAGCACCTATTCTTTAAGAACAGGTTTCTTTTATATATATGTTTTGGGTGTATATATGAATGGTAAATCATACATATAAGAAATCCTCAAATTGGGGCATTATGCTCAACACAGAAATAGGCTCTAGACCTAGTCACTATCCACTAGCTACATTGGCCGGAAGTGCGCAATAACTGACAAAATTAGAAGCTAGTACACTCCAGTTGCTGGAGAAAAAAAAAAAGAGTAGCTAACCATTGCTGCACAGTGAGTAATAATGTGACTCCTGAAAAATCCCCACCATGAATGTATGAGAGCTGAGTGCAGACCCTTGTCTTCAAGATGCACTTGAAAAGAAAACCTCTTGTTAGCTTGCATATGGTCTGGGCATGCACTAGTGGCCACGGCATGAGCTACAGTGGACTCTCTTTAAGGAACCTCAAGGGACCGGGGAAATTGGTTCCATTTATCAGGAGTTTCATTTACTGAGAGACAAAGCGGAATAGAATTACATGAATACAAAACCAACCAACCATGAGGATGGTGTTCCGTTTAAGAGGCAATTTCGTGTAAGCAATTTTCCTTCATCGAGATTCCACTGCACACAGTTAAAATGCAAGAGCAGGGGAATACATTCATAAGTAGGTTGCAGGTAAAGCAGGGTAGTCTGTGGCCATTGCTTTAATGAGGCAATAGCATGTCCGTATTAACGATTCTATTTTGCCTGGAATGAAAAACTGAGTTACCGTAAGATTTCTTGTCATTCATTTATTTATTAAAAAGAAATTGTAAAGGCATGAAGACATCTTCAGATAAGATTGACCAAGTTGTACAGGTAACCATCTTCAATTCTGATAAAGTTTACAGAGGTTGTATATTTTGAACCTTGGAACACCAAAGTAAACTTGGCCTTACAAAAAAAAATTTTTTTTTTCTTGCCTACAAGAAAATCTAGCGCCTGTTGATGCCAGCGAATTAAGCAATTTTTTAATTTTCAATACAGTCTCTAAGCGCTATCTCTTGTTCGATCAAAACAGGAGTAATCTGGAATTTAAATGGTTATTATATGTTTATGGATATAATTTCCCAGAAAGAATTTCCAACAAATAGACCACACTGCATATGATAGCATTAATTTAGAACTTCATTTCTCCAGAGGTTTTCAAGCAAGAACCCATACTATTTCCAGGTCAGTTTTCATGACCATGGTAAGATGTCCTTCTATTTGAAAGTTCCACGTAGACCTTAGTAGGTTAGTGAATATGTCAGATTCTGAAAGCCATTTCCCCTCAAAAAAAGGGCACCTTTAATTTTCTTATACATTGTGAAAATGAAAGCCATGGACATGCTCCATGATCCTATAAAAAAATGTCTTGAATTTGTTCGTCTAACAAATTTCAAAGCAACAAATGCGGCCAATCTAGTTTATTATTACCACAGGGATCTTGCACAAGGTCAGATGAAGGTCCACCCAAAACAGATATACTAATCAGATGCTTAGGGAAATACCAAGCATAGAAATGTCACCAGTTTAATTTACTCTGACTAATAAGCTATCAAGTATTACACATTACAAGGTGTGCAAATGGTTATGCACCATGCTAGGGTACCATTAGAGGCAGTCCATTCAGAAGGGTCAGTATCACCATCTCATTACAAATATTCTACTTGGGTTTTTGTGTAGCATGTACACAGAGTGAGTTGCGAACTTAAAAAGAAGCATTTGTTTTCACCCAGACAGCGGCACTGATGCCTACTGAACAACTAGAGAAAATCTATGCAGAGAACTTAAGTTTGTGGACAGTGACTCAATTTGCATCAGAACTTAAGAAAGTGCAAAAAATAATCTCCGCTTTCTTTGAATACAGTTTGAAACCACCCATGATTGGAGCATGTGAACAAAAGTTGACCAAGTTTAGATTTTCCATATTAGCAATGACGACTCTACCAAATTTTTCTGCGGCTTTAAAAGGAGGTGATTTATTAAAGAAAAGTATGAGTGGCTGTCTGGGGCACCTTTGAAATTACACCTTTGAGTGGAATTTAAATATAGAAAGATTTTTGCCAGAGCCACGAAAATCGGACTGAATATAGTTAGACATGTAAATAAATTTCCACCCAAATTTCATTATTCACACTTTAAAGCTGCTTGAGAAATAAATTCCTAAATTAATGTTATTATGTCTCATGTGGTATATTTACAATTTTGCTTTTATAATTGCATTTGTAGATTGTTAAATAAAGGTGATTGCAGATTCCACACTGAGACCATGTACCTAGTTCTTTTACTGTAAAGGCCCGAAATTGAGAAATCATAAAAACTTGCTGAAGAATACCTTTGGTAGCATGTTTACTTAATAAGTAAATAAATTCTTTTTCTTTACATTAAGTTCAGAATTGTGTTTCTGGGTTCAGTGTATGCAATATGCATTAATTTTGTCAAAATTTTAAATGGCGACTGAGACCATGTGTTTGATGTTATCCAGAAATGCTCATGGTTTTCCTTCTCTTTTTTTTTTATGGACCAGCCACAGCTGACATTTTTTGCTCATCAGCCATGGCTATAAGAGTGGTTCATTGCACAATGTTTGAAAAGAACACGTGTCCTGGCCACGTTCACCAGTGAGGCCCACTGGATAACTCCGCACCGTGAGCACAAGTTTGTGTGTTGCACATGAACCATCATAGTGCTGGCAATACAGGGCTGTGAAATTTATTAGGGTAAATTAAGAGTGCATACAGGCATCAGTGAGCTCCTATTAAGTTGGATAGAAGTTGACACTTAATAGCAATTTTGTGTTAAAGGGCCCCTCACCGGCCCACACAGCAAACTTCGGTTATATACTGGAAGTTATTGCGTGTCCTCTAGAGAGCGTTCTGCCGCAAAAATTTTTCAAATCGGCTAATTGATAGCTGAGATAGAAATATTTCAGTGCCGCGAACCCATAATTTCATCAGGCAAGCTACACCGCAAGCCTAGACGCTCTCTACACTTGCCCTGGCTAGCCTCCGCAAGCGAAATTCCTTCCCTGCATTTCCCCATACCAGAGCTCGAGGATCACGTGACTTATACATCACGGGCCCCGGCTTCCATTTTTTTTTCTCCTCGCTTCACTGCGGCGCGGCGCACTTCCGCTAACGGCGTCACGCACGAGCTGTTGTGATTGACTTATTTCGCGCAGTGCACAATTTTGCGTGCTGTGCATGAGGACACCTGACTAGCAGTATAAGTCAGTACTACACGAATACTGAGGCAGACACAAGCGGATCGCAGAGCATGATCATGCGCTGGAACACGGTAGAAAATTGCATAGTTTTGGTGTCTGCGCGCATGACTGCACGACGCGGGAACAAGCAGACAAAACGGAAGTGCATCTATCTTGCTGCGGTGCGAAGTAAAAAAAATACACGCAGACATTCGGTTTGTGTGTTTTATTATTTCTCTAAGCTTTAATTCACCTATTCAAGCAGCATATTGCACAAATAACAGATGTTTTCTTGAATAATTCTCGAAGTGATGTGTCACCACGAACGACGTCACGGCACAGACACGTGTATACATAGGCGCACTAGCACGTGTACATCACCCTCCGGCTTGGAGCGTGGCGACCGTGAGGAAAAGGGCAAATGGCATCCAGTTTAAAATTTCAGATCTTTCCGCGGCGCATAGTGATGTAATACTTTGCACACACAATCGTTATTGCACATTGTATGCTCTGCACTTGTCAGCTCAAAATGGCCAGACCTGGCGAGAGGCCCTTTAAAGCTGGGAGTCGGTAAACTTGCCTTTAAACAATGACATTTAGTTGTGCAGACTTCTATTTATGATTTTATCATAAAATGCTAGATTGCTATAGGTTGTGATTGTTGTATTGATGCCAGTAATTTGACGATTTTTCATTCGCAGCCTATTTAGGGCAAAACTGGTTTCAACAGTCACCGAGTGATTTTTCAGAGCCTCACTTTTGGGGCCCGTTCAATTATTCGGACTTACTGGCAGCAGCACCCCCAGTAAAACAGCAGGTGTTTTGGCTGCCAGTGCATGAATATTTCATGAATAGACATCATAGACATTTCTGTTTTTCTGTGATGCAGCTAATTTCTTTTCTAATAAACAATGTACATCTTATCTAGAAAACAATTTTAAGTACTCTTTAGCAAATTTTATTATTTTTTGGCTTTGACAGTGGTATTTTTTAAATATTAAGGTTCGCAGGTCTGCTACTGCTATGTCAGTAGAAATGTTTCTCTGCATTTTTCTAGTTTGGATTTTGCCCTTTTTTTTTCAGTGGAGCGATATGACCCACGGACCAACCGCTGGAGTTCTGTGGCATCCATGGGCACTAGGCGCAAGCATCTGGGCTCAGCTGTTTACAGCAACATGATCTATGCTGTTGGAGGTCGTGATGACACTACAGAGCTCAGCAGCGCAGAACGCTACAATCCACAATTGAACCAGTGGCAACCAATAGTGGCCATGACTTCACGGCGCTCTGGGGTCAGTAATTTCAGATGTTGGTTGAGATTAGTTTGTCTACATACAGCAGTTTGTAGACCATGTTTCTGCTAGCTTATGCACTGACTATGGCGCTACTACCTGAAGTCATTGTATGATAGGCCACATAATGATAAGGGGACGCCTTCTAACAAGTTATCTGTCAAACATGTTGCTGCGAGTACAGTGCACCTGTAGCGAGAAGAGACATTCACACACTAGCGTTGCTAAGATGAATATGCTCTATTGGATCACAAGAATGACTTCAGTTTTTGTGGTGTAGCAGGAGATTTGCTTAAATAAATTATCCAATCAAATGATTTTTGGGAAGGGTGGGGGAAATGTGTTAATGTGTTTTTTGAGCTAGATTAGTTAGATTACCTATCAGATAGTCAGTTCTCATTGTAGTGTGCTCCTTGCTCTTGATATAAGGTGTTCAATGTTTTATACGTTGGAATATTTTTATAGGCATATGCTTACAAAAAAATTACGGCGTTTGTATCTTCAGCCACCTCTGTCGCTCATTTAGAAGTTTACTGTGCTCTCAGGAAAATTGTTTTCACTGAGCACCCATCATGTGCTCAGCATGGCAATCAAACAGATTTATCAAACAGGTTTATCGCAGCTGCACTGTGCTGCAGACAGCAAGCTTAGCAGATGACTCTTGTGCAGAGAGTGTGTGCCAATTTCGAACATTCAAATTCTCATGGCAGCACTACCCATACCGTCAAAAAAAAAAGTTGCTGGACAACTTTCAGTGTATATGTAAGGCTATGGGAACGAAGGCTCTGCACTTGTGTTAGAGCACCAAGTAGTCTGTATCTGCCTGATGTCACTTTTAGTTTTGGTTTCCCCGCCTACAGCGTCATTGTGGCCGAAAATCAAAGCTTTTCTGAGATTTTCCATGCTAAAACCACAATATTATTGTGAAGCATGTCATAGTAGGGTTTTTTAACGTGCACCTAAATCTAAGCACACAAGTGTTTGCAATTCGTCCTCATTGATATGTGGCTGCCGCGGCCAGGCTCAAACCCCTGACCACGAGCTCAGCAGCACGACACCATGGCCACTAAGCTACCGTGGTGGGTATCAAAGCTTCTGGCAAAAACTTCTGCAATAGTTTCATTTCTTTCATATTGTACC
Organism: Dermacentor andersoni; assembly: GCF_023375885.2. NCBI lineage: Eukaryota > Metazoa > Arthropoda > Arachnida > Ixodida > Ixodidae > Dermacentor > Dermacentor andersoni. The sequence continues at coordinate 219,371,403 of NC_092814.1, read as the reverse complement.
AAGCAAAATAAAATTAAAGACAAAGTGTGGTGTACTACATAATGCTATTACGTGTGTTTTCATAGCGACAAGTGTCCCTAGGTTTAGTGACATTGGATATTGCGATGTGTTCTTCAAAAGTGGCTTATCACTCAAAAGTTCATGGTATAGGCTGGATGGAAGAGAGCAAAGGCCTGTTGTCCCATTAATTTGTTGTGAATGTAATGCACACCCCGAGAGCAATGGCAAATTCATGGTTAGGCAGGAGGAAGTGATACTGCCATACTCATTGAGATTCTCATTTTTGGATGGATGCGCAAGTTATTTTAGCATCATCACGTGAACACTAGCATATAATTTTTAAACAAATACAAGAAGTATATTAAATGACATTTTATATTTATTACTTTAAGAGCTGCAATCAAACTCGGAACTATATTAAGCAGCTGTCTCACACGTGTGCTTCGGTTCTGTAGCTTAGCCTGCATAGTTACAGAAGGTTGTTTGTAAGTATAAACTTTATCGTACCAAGAGCCCCACAATCCCATGATCCCTGTCGTAAATTGCATGAGTGCATGCAGATTAGCACTTTCTACCAGTTGTGGAATGCTAGAGGCATCCTCAAAACCGTGATGTTTTCAAATCGGCTGAAATGCTGTGTTGGATGAAAAGCCCGTGATAGTGGCACCCTAGCACTTTCTCAGCCTGTGCACTTTGATACATTGCGAGATCTTACAAGATGTGCCTCTCTCCATTTACTTTTATGGGCAGCCTCTTCTTTATGGCAACACTAAGTGTTTTGTTCACAGTTCTGGTACTGACCTCTGTGCACTACTGTTATTGTTCAGGGACTGTAGGAGCCGTAAAAACTATACAGTCTCTACACCATGGAATGTGGTACTTTTACAGGTTGGACTGGCAGTAGTGAATGGACTTCTTTACGCTGTCGGTGGATTCGATGGCACCACATACCTGAAGACAATAGAAGTGTACGACCCTGAACAGAACCAGTGGAAACTCTGCGGAAGTATGAACTACAGGCGTCTTGGAGGTGGAGTCGGTGTTGTAAGACTTCCACAGCATGAGGCGCACTACTGGTGAAACCAAATCTTTGGCGGTGCCCGAAAACCATTGTGTGGGCCTGTGCATTCAGAGACTTTGAATAGGTTGAAAGGTTCTGACCTTCATACTAGGCACCTTGGTGATTTTAAATTGCATGCCAGCAGTTGAAGTTAGCTACAAGACTCAACCAAACATTGACTGGCCACTTGTGCTGTGTACTACTATGTGGTCATGTTTCATAGGTACTGACAGGCATTGATGCATGCTCTCTCGAGTTGCTAAAAAGTAGTTTTTTTGTGCCACACCTACATATGTTTTTTATTAGTGTATATTTTTGAACTAATTGTGTATTTGAGACTGCTGACCATTTAATTAAGTATTTTTTCCTGTTTTAGCTCTCAGGGAGCTGTATTTTTGCAGTTGTGTTTTAAAGCAGTTGCACCTGCTTCAGCACTAATGGCTAGGCCTGCACAATTATTGCCATGTATGACTGTATGGCATGACAAGCAGTTTTTAATACTCACTACTGCAATGCTGTTGGTGCCTATGAAGTGAGGATTCAAAAACAGTGTACAATGTGTATGAATGTTTTTAGAGTACATGGAAATGTTTTTAAACTTCCTCGCTATGCACAACCTACTCTACTCTACAGACAATGACAAATGCAGTCTCCTCAATTTTGGTGTACTTTCTGCACTAGTACAGGCACTGCAGCGCTAACTACCCATATTTGGCATTTTGGAGAGCTAGTTCTGTACAAAATAGCAGAACAATAAGCCACTTGTTTTAGCATCTGTTGCATAAACATTAAGAATGAGTAGCAAAGAAATTATTTTAGTGTTTGACCATTTTGGACATTCATATTAGCTATGATGTAAAACTGTGTGAAGCCCAGTGGCATTGCACAGACCTGTGAAGCTGCTATGTCGGTCTAGAACCAGAGATATTACTTGCTCACTGATGTTCGATTTTTTTAGCTGCAGCAAATTTTTAACAGTATTTTACCATCCATATATGTTTTTGGGTTTACTCAGCTCATTCGTTAACCCACCTATTCAAATCTGTGACCAGTGATTGATGATTTCATCCACTAATTTCAGCATGTTGAAATAGTTTCTGAGATACATAGCAATACTATTCATTAAGTAGTCTAGGAAAAGGCTTTAAGAGAATGTTGTATTTTTTGTTTTTATGGTAGAACTGTGATTTTTGGCACAGCTTTCAGAACTGTTTGGCAAAATTTTGCCCTTGCCACTTAAAAAAAAAAAAATGCATGCAGGTTTTGATTATGGTCCCCCAGTGTTGAAATTTTAGTGATCAGAGCATCAGCAGATCAAGCAGCAAGTCTTGGAATGACAATACATAGTCAGATTAACGATCTCACATTGCTGAAGGGCAGTAATTCGAAGTAAATGTCAGCAGCTGTCTGCCAGTAAGTTTAGGTTTCGACCCAAATTGGTTTATTTCTCTCAAGCACATTTGGAAAGGTCTGCCACACGTCCTACATGCAGAACTGGGCATTTTCATGATGGTTAGTATATCTGCAGTTTCAGAAAGCCCCAACTTCAGCTAGTTGTTCTGAATTGAGCTCCTACAGCAGCTGCCAAGCCCCAACAGAGAAGATTTATGATGACCTTTCTGCTCTAAAACCAGTACCAGATCATCAATACTAACCCAGGAAGGTGTACAAGTGGCAGTAATGCAAGATCTACTGTCTGGAGCAAAGTCTATCATAAAACAAATGTTTACAATCAGAAATGCAGTCTACCTTTAACCTACAAAGTAGAGGAACTGCTTCACCGCATGGCATGGTCACGGGAAAGACTAACCTTTTTGTGTTTCATACTGAAAGAACAGTTCTGTGCAGACTGTTTTGTGAAAAGTGTTCTTTTTATCCATTTATCTGTGAAATGTATTTACTCTGAATTTCTTTTTACATCAGTGTCCTTTTTATTTTTTATAGATATATCGATATTTATAGTATCTTTTTTCAAACAGCCATAAAAATGTCGGATTCTCAAATGTTTATCTATTTATTATTTTTCCTTGCAACTTATGTATTTGGAAACGCCAATTAGCTTTCTACAGGTTATAATGCTGCATTACATGCGAAAGCATTGTCTGTAGTGATAAAATATAAAATTGCTGTTTCATAGATCCCTAAAAAATAGTTTACCTGCAGTAACAGAAGAATTCAAAAACTGTGGCACTCTCATTCTTGATGTTGCCTATGGATGTGACGTACAAAACTGTTGCTTCCGAACCTTTATTGAACACTTTGTCAAACAGTGTAACATGTGCCTCCCACTTTTCAGGTAAGCCTCACTGTGCTGTCACTGTAAAATGTAATTGCTGTTAAGCTTGCCAATTTTTCTCTTTTCACAGTGCTTGGAGGAAGCATATGCTGCTTTTCCTTCAAGCACTTCTCAAGCTCTAGTTGAGATAAAAAACTGTCTTACTAAAATACTTTTTTTCTTGCATTACAGCATGTACAGGAAAAGACCAGGTACATTTTCTTTTCCTTATACGCTCAATGAAAATATGGCCAGGTGTACTTTCGCCTCCAAATATAAGAAATAGCTCACACATGTAGAAGCACTAGAGTTTTTCTTCAGTGTGCCAGAAAATTGCAATGGTAACACATTCTTGAGTATTGCTGAGAGCTCTGAACTGCTGCCAGAAAAGCCTCTTGATAATGGAGAAATGGCAGACAAACCTCCCTGTTTGAGCAACTAGTGCTAGAGAAACGTGCTTCTTGTGCATGAACAATGGAAAATAGTGATCTGCATGTTTATTTTAATTTCAAAAAATATTTTGTGCTTACCCTCAGTTTGCTCTCGATTTTGCTACAAAATAGCATTTTTTTATCAGAATTGTTTGATGTAACACTTGGCATCACTGCTTGGTTGGTTCGCCTGGAAAAAAAATGAACAAACACCACTGTCATATGAGCATAAGAGAGCTGCTGCCTAAATTGGACTAGCGTCACCACCTCTCAGCAACTTGAAACAAAAAAAAGGTGTGTGGATAATTAGTGTGCTAGGGCAACTTTGTGAGGTCACGGTTGATGTGAAAATTTAGTTTCATCTTGTCTTGGTCGAGATCACAAAATGGTTTCACATTATTGAAATATGAAGCACCCAAGCCCATTAAGTTTTCCCGTTTTCTTTAGTTGCCAACAGGCAGCGAGACCAGTCCATGTCCATGCAGCAACTCGCTTATGCTCCTATGTCATTGTTTTTTTTTATGAATAAGCCAAGCAGCAATGACAAGTGTTGATGATGTGGACTAAAAAATGTGATGTTGTAGTGAAATTTGGAAATAGACAAAGCCTTCTACTCCCCCAGTAACTGTCATTGCAATGTGCATAAAGTGCAGAAACTGTGTTTATTTTCAACTGTTGGTGTAAAAAAATTGTGTGTATGCAAAGAACTGTATGCCTCCCTTATTTGTGACAAAAAGCCATGGAAGCTGGGACGCCAAAGTTCTGGGAATCCCCTCACATTTGTTGCCGGTGGTGAACACAGCTGCAGACATTATGGCTGCTGTTTGTATTGAAATACAACTGTTTCACTTGGAAAGTGAGAGCCATAGACTGTGGAGCATGTGTCTCCTCTTTGTGCTATGACCAAGCAAGTGGTGTGTTGTGTGCTTGAACTTTTTTTTATTAACTGTTGCAACCAAATGTATGGGGTGGTGGGCTGCAAATGAATGTGATGCTTTCTTGCCGAGCTCTGTTAGGCTGGCCTGCAGTGTACATAATTGCCTGTGGTTCTGTGTAAACTTGGGGAAGTTGGACAAATGCTGTATACCACTGCATTCACATTTTGAAGTTGCTCACTGTAAGGCTGCCAAGTTTTGTGCCTCTTGCTCCCCATCCTGCATGCTTTTCTTGCCATCACTTGTTGCACTTACTTAGGTGCCATTATTGGCTTTTATTTGAGGAACTTGTGCAAAAAAATGTACCAAAGCACTACAAATGCTTTCTCACTGTAAAGAAAAATTGTTAACGTGCGCATGCTACATGAAGCCTTAGCTGCTCACAACAGAGAAGGCTTCACAGTACTGCTGCACTAATCCATTAGATTCATGCATGCCACATAATGTATGTGTCGTGCTCACATACATTATGACATGAACTAGTGTGGCAATGTAAACCATTTGAGGAGATTACTATAGAGCTAATCTCTTTTCATCAGAGAACATTAGCATTTTACTAGTGTTCTTATCGGCTCATGCAATTAAACATGTTTCACACGATGAGTCTTTGTTTATTACTCTTTTGGATTGTTTGAAAATGGCTTCGGGAAGGTTTGTCATCCATCTGCTTATAGCAGATGACAAAGTTTCGAATGTTTCTTAATTTTCTCACTCTAGACAAGCTGCAAAAAGAATGAACATTCTGCTGCCACATGCATTCTCGTGAAGTAAACCCAGCCAAGGAATTTCAAGATAACTTTCAGCAACAATGTGGCAGCACTAGCTTTGCCATTGTTGTTTCTGGTTAATACATACATGTATCACATTATTTGTTCTGGTTCATTGTTCATTGCAAGGATCATTTGGCAAGGGCTATTTGCAGCTTAAGTGCAGTGTGTGGGCAAAGCAGTTAATTTGAAGAAAAAAAACTGCTTCAGCTTTTTTTGTAGCTTTATTGCCGGTAACCACAAAAAAAGTATAGAAAGTGAAACGTGGTTTGCACAATGATATAAGTGTTCACAAAAACTCTTATTACCATGTCTCCTTACATTGTTGCGCAATATGCTGCACAATATCATGGCCCCTGTAGTGCAGAATTCCATCAACATGCATAGCAATCTAATAATTCAAACAAGCATGCAAATTTCATAGCTCCAGTGTTATGCTCTGGAGAGAAGCCCATCTTTGCCACATGCCAACCCCATTAGCATGTTAAGCTAATTAAAGGAAAAGCAGCAGAACTTTCTTCAAGTCTGGGAAAAGAGAATTCACTTGTAATCATACCTACAGAAAGTGAATTTCCTTCTTTAGCTGAACTTGTGCTGCTATTTTCATGTTCACACGTGCTTCAGGTGGATTATTAGCATTGGGTACGTTCACGACTTTTTTTTTTTTTTTTTTTACAGATCTGGCAAGAGGCCAGTTCAGTTTTCATGGTGAACTTGCTTGGATATACTAAGTGTGTGGTGCTGAAGGCATACAATTTTATGTGATAACTTTATGCTGGCAAGATACAGTGAAACATTACTACTATGAACACCAGATTAACAAACTTTTCAGAAATGCCCTGCTGAGTGCTTAGTTTGAATGTAAAATTATTTCAGTACTATGAACTTCACAATAACTTTTCAGAATTTCTATCGCTATTCAGTTTCCGTGTCATGTTAACACCTCAGTACTATGAATTAATATTCTGAAATCTGGGTATTGTTAGATCTCCATGTATCCTTCACGGCAGCTGGAACAGCAGGCTATCAGACAAGTGCAGGAAGTGGACACCGTGGCACAAGACAGCACCACAGGAGAAAAATGCGGGAAGGGATTTTTTTTTTCTATTGCTGAAGCAACAGTTGCAGTTTCCATGGCAAGGAATGTGAAGAAGAAATAAAAAGAAACATTGCGCTTTGAAGGCAACAGATCATCTTTGTCGATGTTTTTCTTGGCGTCTCTTTCACACGTACGACTCTTACTATTCGGTGGTGCATGGTGGCAGAATCTATGGAAAACAGCACAAGCCAAAAGCAACATTTTCATATATAGCTGGTACAGTGACGGTTGATGGGTAGAATGGTTAATTTTGGGGCTTTGACTATAACGACCTCTCAGAATAACAATTTGCTGCAGTCCCGTGAAGTTCATTATATTGATATTTCACTGTAATGTTTTGACCATTTCTCATTTTACAACATTTCTTACAGCTTGACCCTGACGTGCCAGACAGCTTGAATTTCAGCCCCTTTACCATGAAAAGCTATCGCCATGCATGGGTGCTGCCTGCAAGTGTCATCAATGAGTTGGATTTATCTAGTAACCTTACATGTGTTCCATCATCCTGGTGGTGTACAATTGCAGCCTGTGCTCTTTCCATTCAGCCAACTTCAATAACAGCACCACCAACCATCAGCAGTGACACCAACGGTATAAAATACACCTCAGCCACTTTACAGGGTTTTGCTGCAAGTTCCATTACAGCTATTTTTTTTTCTTTTATTAGAAAATAGAAATCTGCTTTACTTGAAATAACCTTGTAGTGAAAATACAGCCTGGCAACTTAACTGATTATTAGTATGTAATCAGTTTGTCCTGCCTGCTGTCACTACTAAACACACAGAACAAAGGTAGACTAAAATGCACTAAAAATAATAAAGCCCATTTATATCCAGCTTAAAAGTGGTTGTGAGCATAAAATACTCCTTCCTGCATGGTGATGTACCTTCACAATGCTTTCTTTGACAAAATACTTTAATGCTGACATTCTCTTCCCTTGTTAATGACACCATTTCCTCCTCCTATGGTCACTGTCACCACCATCTTTCTTTCCACTCCTTGGTTCACACTTCTTTCATTATTGAGGGCACTGTTTCATCAGTGGAGGGCTGCACATTGTTTTGCAAGCAGCAGTAGCTTATAGAAACATGTGCTGGCAATGATGAACACAGCTCAGTGGGCATAGCTAAATAAAGTGCAGGAATTGGGGAAGCAAGCAGGTGCTTAGTTCAATTCCTGCCACCATTAGGATCATCAGATTTTCTTTGCCTTGTTACAAGATTAATGATGAAAAGAATGTGGCAAAGACCTGCAAGATTGGTGAAATAAATAAGATTGAACATATCTATGGTTAACATTGCTTATAAAATACGGTTTATCCGTGTAATGCCCAACACATGATGCATACATACCTTATTTACAGCTTCATATAAGCGTATGACATCACTTTTAGCATACAAGCATAACTTTGCCTATGCAAATACATCACCAAAGTTCATGGGAACACATACAAAACGGCTTCAGTACAGCATGTACAAAACAGAAGTCATGCTTTTAGCCCCGTCAAAGAGCACCATCTTGCAACAATGAATGATAAAATCTGCATGCCTGCAAAGCAGCTTTGTCAGCAGAGGTTCCTGCAATGTGTATCTATGTTTAGCCTTTCCATGCATGTCAGCATAACCAGCAACATAATTCCAGGTGTTCATTACTCCAAGGATCCTGCAGGTTGCTGTTCACATATTGCAAACATTATGTAAAACATTGTTTCATGGTAGGTTGCAATATTCTGCCACCTGCTGATATATGTCTTAATAAGCTCATTTGCAGTAAAGCTAATTGTATTTCTTGTGATGCAGGTTGTATTATACAAGTCAATCAAATCTTTATTAAGCTCAATTAATTACAAAGAAAATTAGCTTTTTTTTTTTTCGTGTTTTCAACAAGACTTGGGCATTAAAGAGTTAAAGATTGTATTGTCAAGGCACAATTCATCCATAAAAAATTTTGCATGCTGTGAAACTGGGAAAATGAAATACTAAAGCACACACTAAAAATAGGTATGTCATGAACTTGCAATACAATGCACACAAAAAAAGTAATTCTGGGGCTTTACGTGCCAGAACCGTGACCCGATTATAAGGCACGCTGTAGAGGGGGACTCCAGATTAAAACAACAATGCATGGATGATGTGTATACATTAACAGAATTCATCATCTAAATAGAAACTTTCTATAGCAATGTTTCTAAAACACAGAACAGCAGAGTTCTTGAATATGGAGCAAAAGAGAAATGTTTTCTAAACATATAAAGCACTTATTTCAGCTTGTGGTAAGGATCAGGGAGACATTTCAGAGCTTATCTTGTGTGTGCAAAATTGTGTGAAAGAGGACTAATTTCCAAAGCCAAAGGTAGGAAAAGATGTGCTTCAGACTAAGACGGCTTGATGCTGTGTAGAGAGAGAAAAAAAAAACAGAAGTACAGGCGTACAGACAACCCACAACATTTTTTAAAAAATGTTTACAATGCAGTTGCTGAGAATCGTTCCACCCCAAGCGATTCAGCATTTTTTGGCCATGACAAGTTCTAGTGAAAGAAATTCTGAATTTTCATGGCTGCGTGAACCCCGTTTCCCTGTTTATCTTAGCCATTGCAGAATTTGGCATAATATGGTGAAGCTTCCATTATTCGTGAGATGATGTTTTATTTTTATTTAATTCCATTTCCATGAAAACAGAAGAGGGTTGGACAAAAAAGTGAAGGGTAGTTCACTTTAGAGGTGTTCAGGCTTTCTTTACAAGGCAAATGTCTTTGCAAGTGACATAGCGCAGAAGTAGTTGCACTGTATGAGTATCTTCCATACTCTATTTCATACATAGCAGGCAACCCTTTGGAAGCTAAGAAAGCAAGGCGTCGTAGAAGTCCCACTCCAAGTCAAAAGCATGGAAATTTGGGCAAGTTGGTATGTCGTGACTTTTTTAGGCTAGTAGCGCAGCTCAGAAAGACCAAAAAAGGAAGGTGGAAGGGGTAATGAAAGGGAACTGAGAACAGAGTGAGCGCTAACTTCCAACTGATTGTTTATTTCGTGACACAGAAGGCTACTTATACACTCAGCGAACCATGCGACATCAAGAGATTACACAAAACCGAAAGTAACCACGTGAAAGCACATTCAGACAGCCTGTGGTGGCAGTCTGAGATACGCAAATTCATTGCTTGATAATGAAGGTGAGCTTACAGATGCATGGCCCAGACCTATAACAGCCTTTGCTTCGATGATTTCCCTTGTGAGCTGATTAAGACTATGACCTACAATGACGCATTCCTCTAAAACAGGTTTGCAACCACACGTTTTGCAGTGCTGCGCAAGAAACCCCCCAGCTGTAATACAATTCTTAGCATTGTAACTATGTTTGCGCAGCCTATCACTCAGTCATCGGCCAGTTTGACCAGCGTAACATTTTTCGCACCCGAGTGCAAAACAATAAACAACACAATGTGTGCAATTAACGAACTTCTTTTTTATGATTCTTATCACAGCTAGGAGGAGCCTCCTTATTCGGATTAGTGAGCTTGCAAAGCCTCATAAGCTTGTTAGGGGCAGAAAACACTACACGAATATTCGCACACTTGGCGATTTTCTTAAGATTATGCGAGACTGTGTGAACATAAGGAATAATGCTTGTCCTACCCCTGCAGGATTAGTTGGATTAGTTGAATTAGCAGGATTACCTTCGTGCTGGTTGTCTTTTCTAAAACTCTCTTAGAATCCGTTCTGCTACTGACACTTGTAGAGACACAGGATAACCAGCCTGCGAAAGCCGTTCACACTGAGAGCCAAAGCTAGACGAAACGGTATGGTGGCACGACTTTTTTATTTAGGCAAAAAGTTAGCAATGCCTCTCTTGACCAACTTAGAATGAGCAGAATGAAACGGAAGAAGTGGTTTGTTAGCACGAGGTTCATAGTACCAACACGTGTGAATATCGGAACAAGCTAAGTGCAGATCCAAAAACCGGATCGTGTGATTCTGTGGGAGCTTGTAAGTAACGCCAAGGGGGCGCAAGGCATTCTCCGATTATTGGCACCACCATGGCAACCTCAGTATCAAGGCCAGCCGGAGAACACTGAATACAAAACAAAAAATCATCCACACAATGAAATATTTTAAAAACATTAGTCTGATTAAGGTTTACTGACATGGCAACATCTAGGCGAGCTAAAAAATAAATTACTGAGGAGTGGGGCAATGCACGAACCGATGCATACTCCATTTTTCTGCAAATAGATGGTGTCATTCCATGTAATGAACGTTGATGACAAATAAAAGCTCAAAAGTTCTAAAAATTGGTTACTAGACAGCCCAGCACGATTCTGAAAACGGGCGACACTAAATTCATCCATTGTCTGCGAAATAGCTGACGGCAGGTCATTGTGACGAATAGAATAGTACAGGTCCTTCACATCGATGGAGAAGACTTGAAAGCCTCGATCAGAGTTGTCCTTCAAAAAAGTCAATCACTAGTGAAAGCAATCACTCCAAGCATTTCACAGTGCAGTTGCTTTTGATCTGCAGCACTTTGTACAGAATAACTGCATATATTACAAGTACAGCTTGTGGACATAATATTGCATCAAAAAATACCTACATATTTGTGCACCAGTGTGCGACTTACTGTTTTAATGCACTCGCATCAGGAGTGTCAAAGTGGAAAAAAATATGCAGATCTCACGAAATCGATGCAAGCGAAACTTTCTATGCTGTTTGCTTTGATTGACAAATAATAATTAGCGATGATGTTGACAGCAAATGTGCAATTTCTTCAGCATTTAGTCCGATACGAGAGTGGCGAGTTGATGTCAAACGTTACCTTGCGTGCACCACTGCTATTTGTCTGTGTGGTACACAGAACACACAGGGAGACGTCTTTGCTAGAGGCATTTTTGTGCACCATTGTTCATAACCTCCGAGAGGGTTGAGCATTATCATCGCCTCACATGGCACATTGCATTGTGGCAGAAGTGTTAAACTTTAGTTGAATTATGGGGCCGTACGTGCCAAAACCACGATCAGATTATGAGGCACGCGATAGTGCCAGGCTCCAGATTATTGTTGACACCTTGGTGTTCTTTAGCAGGCACCTATATCTAGGTACACTAGCATTTTTGTATTTTGCTCCCATCGAAATGCGGCTGCACCGGTCAGGATTGAACCCGCCACCTCGAGCAATGCCATAGTCGTCAAGCTACCGCAGCAGGCACAGAAGCGTTCATTTACAAAAAAATTAAATTACGGGGTTTAACGTGCCAAAACCACTTTCTGATTATGAGGCACGCTGTAGTGGAGGACTGCAGAAATTTCAACTACCTGGGGTTCTTTAACGTGCACCTAAATCTAAGTACACGGGTGTTTTCTCATTTCGCCTCCATCGAAATGCGGCCGCCGTGGCCGAGATTTGATCCTGCGACCTCGTGCTCAGCAGCCCAACACCATAGCCACTGAGCAACCACAGCGGGTGCGTTCATTTGACGTGCGACTGCTTCTGCATTGTCAATAGACCCTACAGTTTTAATGCAGCTTTGTGTCTGCACACCCTGTGTCAGCTGTCCACTTGACAAATTCGTACAATGTTTATTTTTACAAAATAGAAGAAGCGTTTTACAGCGTACCTTCAGTTTGCCTACAACTTCCGTTTCCTTGACTACTCAAGCCATCTTTTCCCTCTCCCACCCTCTCCTCCCTGTATGGGAACTGCGAAAGAGGCAAGGTTGTTATTCACTCATTTCGCAACTGTGTCGATTCTACCCATTCTCTGCCTTCTCTCCCCTCTGCTCTCTACAATTCTATCCACGTCCCCTCTGTACTTGCACGTTAGTAGAAAAGTAAGCACTGCAGTTTCTGCAATGCCTTTGAGGAGGGCCATGGATAATTGCAGCTGTCAAGAGGTTAATGTGGCGACACCCAGGGAGCTCCAGAGGGCATTGTGCACATGTGACGCGATGGAAAGGTCCAAACAAGTTTTTAGGGTCGACTTTACTCTCCGCCACGCTCCTGCCACATATATATATGCGCTCTGAACCACCGCCTGACACGGCGGGCAAGGAAACAGCAGCAGCGGTGCAAAAGTTGAAGGAAGACGCAAAGAAAGCTTGGCTTTAAAAAGTGCGTGTGGGAAGGCAGTCATGCAGTAGATGTATGTACGTATGTATGTATGTATGTATGTATGTATGTATGTATATGTATGTATGTACGTACACACATATGTAAAGATTATATATATATATTGCAACTAACTGTCTGCTCCGGACCACCGTCAGTTGCACTTCACTCCTCAAAGAGGCATGAAATGTGCCGAGTGAGCTCCTGAACAGCACTTTGCAGTGTGGTGAACACGGTTTAAATCATGGATCCAGGACCTCAAAGAGATGCGACATTATTTATTTATTTGAAGTACCTTACAGGCCCGTAGGGCATTGTGTAATGGGGGACGAAAAATCCCGACAGTGCATACACAACCAGATGAAAAAGAAAAAGTACAATACATGGTAAATAAAATTTGTGCACATAATAGCAGCAAAGAAAAGGAGACCAAGCAATGTAGAAATAATGAGAAGAAATATAGTACATAGATTAAAGAACACAATAACACAAAAAGCACAAGGCGCATGAATAAGTGCGCAATCCATCAAGCATGTTATAGCAAAAGGGGAAACGAAATGCTTAACTTCAAGATATGAACTGAAACATGAACAAACATGAACTGGAACTTGAATATGAAACATGCTAAACGACGGCTTCAGTGAAATGCGTCACAAGTTGGTGATGGAATGTATCAGTATTAGACAGAGATGCGATGCTGTCTGGTAGATTATTCCATAATATAATGGCTCGTGGAATTGCTGATTAATTAAAAGCTGAAGTGTCACCATAGATCCGTGTAAGACTCAAATGATTGTGAAATTTTTTGTACGTGCAGGATGGGACATCGAGGTGAAAGGAACATGATCTATTGGAGTGTACATACTTGTGAAATACTGTTAGTAGAGCGATGTCACGGTGTGTGCCTAAAGATTGGAGAAAAAGATCAGTTTTAATCTGAGTGACGCTTGAATGGTAGTTAATAGTTTCTTGAGATGAATCATGCGGCCCTATTTTGGATGGATTCTAAAGTGGTGACCATGTTATGATAAGGAGACCAAATGGAGGAAGCAAACTCAAGTTGTGGGCGAACAAAAGTAAGGTAGGCTAGTTTGGGAATATTAGCAGGGTAACTTCTTAGGTTACTGTATAGGTACCTTAAAGACTTAGAAGTGACGGAGCATATGGATGTGACATGAAATGACCATGAAAGATCTGATGAATAATGCTTTAACACATTTCTTTCACATGTATTGCTGAATCGCCACTGAATTTTTGTAATGAGCACAAGTAATGCACTGCGGCTACTGCATTGGCCACAGAAACATCTCTCTCCACTTGTTTGGATGTTAAGATCTGCGACGCCTTTTATGTAATAAATAAGCCTTATATTGCGACATAAAAGTACCAGACAATGTTACATTGAGTCACATGACACACACCTATATCTTTCACATGTGACACACTATATATTAAAAAAACTGCCAGCTTCACCCGAAGGTGAAGCACTGAGAGTGATATTAAGGTTTAGTGTTGTGCTGAATGTGCCTCAGAATGCTTGCAAGATGAGGAGCAAGCCAATGATGTTGAAAGCATTGCACCTCAATGGTGGAGGAGATATGAATGAACGAAAACCATTGGTGTTTGTCAGTGTCCAAGGGAAGAATTACGTACATAAATTTAGCTTGACCTTTACTGTCTATTACACTCATACCAATGTATGCACCACGGTGTGGTATGCACATAGTTGCTCAGCAGGAATGCTCATGCGTGTGTGCACAATGCTCATGCCAGCAGTGTAGGCCATAACGCTGCCCTGGCTTTGGTAGAGCTGAGTGAGCGGAGTGTGAAGGGGTGTCCACTTGGCTTCGTCGCTTTTGGAGCCAAATGCACTGCGCATCTCTGGAAGCCTTCTCACGCTCCATGCGCACGCCATGCTTGTGGCGTCGACAGCCGGACAGTACGACAATGCAAGCGGTGCAAATGGGCCTCGAGCATCCGTGTAATTGCTATTGCAATAAAATTTAAAACTATATAGCGGGGTTTAATGTCCTGAAACTGCACAGTAGGGTTTGAGGGAAACCATAATGGAGTGCTCAAGATAAATTTTAAACACTGGAGTTTTTTATCATGCACCTACACTCAAGTACCACCAGCATTTTTGCATTTCACCTCCATCAAAATTCAACCTCCGTGGCCAGGAATCAAACCCAAGACCTGCACTATTTTTTGGTTGCGAATGCAAGCAGTGAGAGGAGCATCTCCAGCCCTCATATTGCTGCCTGCTATGCAAGAAACAGATTATAGATGAAAAAAAAAAAAATGTATGCAGCATTGTTTTAGAAACAGTCTCATGTCATTAATTTGATAATTTATGTGGTTTAATAGTTTAGGGAGTGTATGTCAGATCATTTGTTCACTTAGCTGTATTCTGTGAAGTTTTATCCAAACTATGGTTTTACATGGTGGGTAGGCATAAATTTTGGTTATTAACTGAGGAAGCGCTAAATGTAGAGCCTCAGAACACTTAAGGTTTTGTTTATATGACAGGGCTAAAGTAAGGGTACTGTCTGTACACCAATACTAATTGAATATCGTTGAAGAATCGATTAGAGAGCGCAGTATAATGTGTATCAGCAGAGTCGAGATTAACAATGTAGAGAATGGCTTTTTTTTTTTTTAAAGACGTGCAAATGATTTGGATTACTTTACATAGTGTTATGTGATACCAATAAAATGGCAACTCTTTCTTAATTTCACATTATCACAACATTTGGTCACTTTCAGCAAAGCAAGAGCTGCAGTTAGTCTCATGGCAGCATCTGCCTAAAAAGCACATGACATTATTTTACACTACTAGCAGGAATATCAAAGTTTCTAAAAATGTATGATGGATATGATTGCAACCAGTAGTAAGCTGAGTCACATTCGCAGCACAACGAAGTCCCCATGTAAGTTTTTGCAGTGGTGCATAGTATTAGGAAAAACATTCCAATCTACAGCCAAGGTCTCTAACGAAACTAAAAGCAAGTCAACCTTAACATCCAAAGTAATATGTGTCTACTTACACAAATTTCCCGGCCTGCTGATGTAGATGCCAGTGTGCAACCATACAGAATGGATGCTTTTTGTGACACTACATTTAAGAAACTCTCACATTTAAAAAAGCAGTAGTCTTTTGTAACCTCTCATTTACGAGAGATACGTCCTAAAACATGTATAGCTTCTTAATGTAGATATTTTAGTACAACAGTGAATGCAATGTTTTTCAGCTTGAAAAGTGCCTTTTTATAAAAAAAAAAACAGTATTTACAATTTCTTCCTGCTAAGACCACATCAATATTTCCAGACCATATACATAATATTTCTAAAATTTAGTTCACTGCAAGCACATAAACTAATATACCTCATAGATTTAGAATTCTTCCCAAGAAAAATCAATGAAGTAATCAATTCTGACCACGAATTTCTGTGTCATGGCTTTTGATATGCATCATTATTTGTAGCAAAGTATATTTCAACAATTGAAGCAATTTGCATATTGCAAAAAACAGCATTAGCATAAATCTGTCACTTAGCATATGACTGAAAGAAAATGTTACATAGTACACGTACACCAATTTTTGCAGAAAATGGAAGCTTTGCCACTTGACACGGAAATTTTCGCTGGCTGGAATAACTTCAGGAAATTCAGTCATACAGCTGCCAACACGTACATAATTTTTCACCAAAATCCATAATGTGGGAAAAGAATGCTGGATCATATGGCATGGAATGGTCCAGTATTCAAAGTACATGATTGAAATAAGACTCTACGTTTGCACAAGTGAGCAATTCACAACACTGAGCTATAAGCATCTAAACTTTACATCTCACTAGAGAAAAATTAAATTGGTTGGAAATTGCAAGTAATTTTTGGAGGTGCACACAAAAAACAATATAATAATACAAGGTCTAAATTAATTTTCCGCAACACCCAGCGACTCCACTTAGTTCTGAGAATAATGTGAGTAAAAGTCATAAATACGCCATGATCATTAGCACTGGTGACATAATGAGAAGCAAAGGAAAAGTTGCAGTGTCTTTGCATATTTTGCAGCAAAAGAATGCAAAAACACAAGCTTAATGGGTCAGATCTCCTTCCCCTTGTAATCAACCATGGCCATGCTACAGATCAGATCAGCAGATAGTAAGGAAATATACAGTAATTTTGAATATGCCCAAGTAAAGTTAAACTCTTCAGTAAGAAAACCTGAGAAAAATGAACTGGCAAGCTAAGATTGTCATTAGTAAAATGTTTAAACTAAAGTAATCAGATGTCCAGATTTATGCAAGACATCCCACTTTTACACCTGTGCACCAAGCCATCTGACAATTATGTGTTCTATCCCGCTGACTACCTAGCGCCAAGCTGTGGTGTCAACAAGAGAGCAATATGAAGCACAGCTTAGCATCGACAAGGCAGGAACACTTCAAAGTGCAGATACTGATAATGTTGCCGTGAAACATGTATTGCCAAGCTAAATTGCAATCAGGAAGTGTACACAACAGTTCCCACAGTCGAGTTGCAAACACTGAGAAAGTACTTCCATTAGCCTGTAAGAGGAATGGGCTAACAGCTTGCTCCACCAGCCACTCATGGGCGTAGGCTCTAAGCTCATAACTGAAACATAATGCTCTCACGCCACATCAAATAAATATGATGATACT
This sequence comes from Dermacentor andersoni, assembly GCF_023375885.2. Taxonomy (NCBI): domain Eukaryota; kingdom Metazoa; phylum Arthropoda; class Arachnida; order Ixodida; family Ixodidae; genus Dermacentor; species Dermacentor andersoni. The sequence continues at coordinate 219,354,046 of NC_092814.1, read as the reverse complement.
GATGCCCTAGCACACAAGGCATGGCTCATTTAGGATGTTACCTAAACAACAAATTTCACCCATCGCAGCTAAGAATCAGCTCCAGAAGCACCATGTTTAACCCTTTCGCTGTCACTGACGTACCGGTACGTCATCGCGCTTCCCCCCCACGGTGTCACTGACGTACCGGTACGTTCTCTATCGTGCGTTCAAAATTTCGCGCCTGAGCGCAAAAACAGGCGCTCCTGGATTGTCCACGCCATCTGTTGACTCTTTCTACAAGTTCGTATATTCGCTTCGACCTGTGTTAACCCATGTATTGAAGAGTACGGTGGGACTGCCACTCCCCACTTTCTCTTTGCTGAGTGGCGCGGTGGCTCCGCGTTCGCTGGATCATGCGTCGCGCGCGTGTGGTTATGGGTTCAAGGGTTGTTCTGTAATCTCCGCTGGTTTGAAGGTTTTTATTTTTCTTCTGATGGTGTGCCTACTACGGCGCGTCAAGTTCAGGCGCACGTGCGTGCTGTTGCCTCTCCAAAAAGGGTGACTCGATTGCTGCTTTCGCTCTTTCGCCGCACCCTCGCTTCCGACCTGCAGCAGTAAACGTAAAGCCCTTCGAACTTTGTTTAGCCTTTTTTCATCTCCCTCTGTCTTCTTGATCACGCAACGTCCCATTTCTCTCCGTTGTTGCGCGAGCGACTGAAAGCGCATCCTCCCTGCGCGCGGTTACTTTCGGATGGCTCGGCGCGCGGGACCTTCGTCTGCTCATGGGAGCGGTGGCTGAATTCCGATTCAGAATACGAGCCGAGCTCGGATTCGGACTCGGACAAAGTCGCTTGAGACGAAGAGGGTTCCGCATCGTCAGATTCGGATGTTGAACAGATATTATAGTCAGGCTGATGATGATGATGATGTTTACTAACAACAGCTGCAGAACACTGAAATGTGCATATTGCACTGACTATGTTATTTGTATACCAATCATAATCAAAAATAAATTGCTATGTTCATTCCCTGTTATGCTCGTTCCCTGAAACCAAGCCGACACTGGGGGTGCGTCACGGCCAGAAACGTCCGACAGCGAAAGGGTTAAATGTAAAATGGCACAAAGGCTAAAATCTGAAATGGGGTTTAAACTTGCCACACAATGTATGTCTACAAAACTCACCAATTAGCCCATTAATCTATGTTAATAGTATACAACTGCCGAACAGTACGCATTTGGGCTGGTTGGTTCATGATTACGAGCAGTAAACAGCGCTAAACAACAGGACAAGGAGTGGGACACAGACAACAGCGCTGACTAACAACCAAGTGTCTTTATTCTTTCAGTCAGCATATATATACTCCACCGCTATCTCAAAGCACAGAATCAACTGCTGAATTTGCTGAATTCTGTTGATTATGTGCTTTGAGATAGCGGCGGCATATATATATGCTGACTGAAAGAATAAAGACACTTGGTTGTAAGTCAGCGCTGTTGTCTGTGTCCCTCTCCTTGCCCTGTTGTTTAGCGCTGTTTACTGCCGGTATAAAACTGCCTTTAAGTTCACTTATGCCCTCCCCCCTCCCCCTTTTTTTTTTTGCAGTGTACACACTACCTTATGTCTCACATTGCAGTCTGGAGAATCTGGTCACTTTATAACAGTATTATAAAAATATTTTGAAAAGCTGCATTAAGAGAAATTTTAATTGTTTACCAACTTGGAGAAACCATATGAACCATAAGGTCAGCAGCTTACCATTATGAATCTTGAAACACATAGCCGTTTGCATTCTTTTTTACCTCAACAGGCGAAGGTGCACTACACTGCATACATGCAGCTGTCGTGGCTTTTTTTTTCTTTTTTTTTTAAATTCTCATACACACAACAGAACTTCTTGCATGCACACACTTATTCTTTATTTTTTTAATGTTCATATGCGTAACAGAAGTTCTTGCATGTACACATTAACAGATGAGCAAAAAAAGACTTCTATAGCAAGAGGGTACACCACAAGTACTATACTAATGTGCTCTCATTGTCGGAAAAAAAAGTTTATTTCGGCATATTAAAACAAGAATGCAAGCACTAGCGAGAATTCTGCCTCCCAGCAATAAGGTATTCTCCAAAACAACAAAGTAATGTGGAATACTATTTACCTTCAAAGATTCACCAATAATAGTGTCACAAGAAATTTCTGCACTACTCATTACTAGTGCAAGATGACAGCCTAAAACCTAGCCAAAATGTACCTGAATACCGTATTTACTGGCATAATGATCGCACTCACGTAATGATCGCACCCCGAACTTGCCACAGCGTTATGTCATGTGCCAAGTCTAGCTAATGACGATCGCGATTACTATCTGTTGAATGCAGTCGAATGCTACGCGAACGACTCTTCAAGACATACCAAGCAGTCTGCATGCACCGAACACTCTTAAGCAGATGCCCTATTTAATTCCTTTCATCACTTCCTGCACTTCCATAAAAAAAAAAAACCTACAACTAAACTTGCCTTGGCTTTATTATTTGTAGGCTTTATAATGATTGTGGTCAACAACAACAAAAAAGGCACCTTTCGACTCTTCTCGTCTGCACTCGTGGGCACGCAACAAATCGTGAGCAGCAACGATAGTGGCCACGTTTACACTGATACGTTAGAAGTGTACACTATTCATACGCCGACGCTTGTAACACAGCTAGAATATTCGCCCACCCATAGCGGAAGCGTGCCATATTAAGATAGTCGTGAAGACAAATGCCGCAGTTTCCGCAGCGTGCCCGCCATGGGTTTCTGTCACTGGCAGCTAAGAACGCCCATCTCTGTTTCTGTCCCCTCAAAGTGGTCATGGCTAGGTTATTGCTGCAAACTTGCCGATTGTAACAATATTATTCATTACTGATACGGAAGAAACTGTTTCAATGCGCGTAATGTATCACGAGAAGAAAAAAAATTGCGTTTGGAGCATTCGGTTGCTCCGCCGGCCGCCATTTTTGTTTTGGTGTCCAGCACTGTTACAGTGGCAGCCACCTTCCATAGAGTTTCTTACTATATTACCTAGAGGGAAATCTGGAACTGCTGCGCTGTGGTATGCATGGGAATGCTGGTATATTGTGACTTCGGATTGGCATCGTTATTGGAAAGCCAGGCAAGCACCGTTCCGTCTGTCACAATGACTCATATTTTACTAAAACAGCACGTAAAAAGCAGTTTTAGCTTTATTATTACACAAAAACATGTTCTGTTCAACTATGAGAACTTACTATTGCATGTACAATTATAAGTATCAGCGGGCTGCTAAAGTTGGAGGACAGATGACAAGATTCGCGCTCGCTTTGAAACAGTTAGTTTGTAGTCTGTTAATGCTTTTCTTCACTTGGTCATGCATTGTAGGTGAGTAAAGATGTAATATGCGTGAATGGAAACATTTTATGAAGATGTTACTTTATGAACGCATTATTTGTGTAGCCATATCCACGTTTTAGACGAAGTCTCTTACAACACCAGCCAACACAAGCCTCGCAGACACATATACTGTCATTCCCATGACGACACAGCGCCCCTTAGGAAACTCCCATAGATAGTGGCGCCAGATTTCCCTCTAGGTGTTATAGTGAGAAACTCTATGCCGGCTTAATCCCGCAGCAAACACGTGATGAAAAAAACAAAATAAAGTTTTGGTGGAAAGTTTAATTAGCGTAATAATCACACCCCTCGCAACGTCAATTTTTTTTACAAAGAGGTGCGATCATTATGCGAGTAAATACGGTAGCACAACACTTGTGCACAGTCATGTACTATGAGAAAACCCACTTGTAGCACAGCACATCAAAACTTTCACATTACAGTACACACATGACTGGCTTTAAGGCTCTGGCGAATTTCAAGAGCAGCAGCCCGCCTGCGTACAGCTGCATGGCAAAAGAATACAGACTTTTATGAGCACTTCATCCATGAATATAAAAACATTACAACCACATTTTTAGGTACAGTATAGCTCCATTTATTCAACAATTAATAATTTGATACTTCACTCTGTGGATTTTATACTGTAATACTAGTGCAACATCAACACAACAAGGGGGTTCAGTCAATACTTATTGGACAAATGGTGCATTTTATTAAGAAGAACTGCATGAGTACACTCAACACCCTAGTAAGCAAAGACACATTTTTGAAGTATGGTAGATATGAATTATTAACTGAAAAAGATATATCTGATTTGGCTAGGACATCAAACAGTAGTGTGAATGCTACGACACTCTCCTGTGCTCTCTCTTTTGTGCTTTCTGTTTCTTTTAAATATGCAGGGATTGCAACACCCAGCATAGGATTTCAGTTATCACCAGATCTGTACGCTGGTGCTGCAGTAGAATTGGTCACATTAATGCAATTTCTTTGCTTTCATGCTCAGCAGAATGTAAAAACATTAAAAATAGAACGAATGACAAAGTAACAGATAGGGTGCCCACAGGTGTCACAAGATACCTGCACAGTGTGTTTATATGGAGGAGCACACAATAAACATAACCTGCACATGCGAGCTCTTTAGATAAAAGAAGTAACTGTACATCTGCAACAAGACAACCATAACTCAGTATGCTAATACCATTGCCAGATAATCCCTTTCAGGACCTGGCTGGCCTCTTGCAGTCTCTTAATTTAGACTTTCCAAATAATTTGATAACTTTTTGGTATCCTGCTTCAGTCAAATGAACAGAAGTTGACTGTATATGTCTTAGTCAGACAGAAAGCAACTTTGCTGCTATTCAGAGTATATTGTGAAGAATGAAATGAAAATTCTCCTGCTCCACAATAAGAGAGCTGCGACTGAAATGTTTTTCCATTACGATTCCTATTGCTCTCATATAAAAGTACTGGTTCTTAAATGCAAGGCAAAAGCAGCTATAAGTTCATACCTTCCAAATAGATGTCTCTGTTGAACAAGCCTGCTGACAGTCGTGTGCTGTAATAAAAAAGAGCATAGTTCATAACTCAAACAAAAATTTTATTCAAATGAACTTGCTCTTGGTAGCAAAGCAGTGTACAGAAGATTCTAATCCAAATTCTATTAGATAAACACTTAAATTAAGTGACTTTTCGAATTATCCGGGCAGGAAAACACATGCGAAAAGAACAATACACCAATGCATAAGGATATGTAGCCTTCATATCCATCAGTAATGCAGTCATTGAAGCAATCACCAAATGTGGGACTGCTTGGTTCCACAGTTTTTCACACCCATGGTTACATATCAAAACTTTGTCGATACTATCCTGTTATGTATGATTTCCTGGTGCAACGTTCATGAACGAGGACACAAAAAATAACCCAATTAATTCCGAAGGTCGGTAAGCAAGCACAGCATCTCGGAATTGCCACTGATACACTTGTCAAAACTCACAGAGATGATTTTCGTATATATTTCTACTACTGTGCATTGGAAAGTACACTACAGATTCCAGCCATTTCAAACTCTGTCTCAGATAAATTCTAAATGTCAAAGTGATGAATGAAGAGAACCAGTTACTCTATCAAAACTTAGAGCGCAGTAAAAGATGACAGACAAGGAAGGGGCACACCACACAAGCGCTCACTCACAACACAAGCGCTGAGTGAGTGCTTGTGTTGTGTGCCCCTTCCTCATCTATCTTTTGCTGTGCTCTAAGTTTTGATACAGTAATGCAATACCAACTAGCCACCTATCCATCCTATTGCAAGAACCAGTTACATGACCAATGCTGGCCCCATCAAATACACTTTGTGCATATTAACGTATTTCTTTGGATAGGTCCAATAAGAAGTGTCTTAAAATGTAGCAACATGCTTAAACCCCATCAGGGGCCAATTAATTCTGTCTATTGAAAATTTAGTTTTACCACATTTCTTCCACCATCATAATTATAAAAAACACTTAGCTGTAGAATGGATTAAGAATTTTTCATTCTTCAGTGTCAAGTTTACAAAGTGTAGGCTCTACGCAAGAAATCTTTAAAAGAATGTCAGATATGAAATCATCAACTATTTCATGTCTAGCATACTTGAAAAGTATATGTCCAACCACTTGAAAAATATGCCTGATGTAAAACATTGCGAAAAACATTGAAAAGAGACAGCCTGCTACACAATGACGTACTGACGCCATGAGCAAACACCCAGCCATCTTCCTGACAACTTGTTTTACTGAAATACTTTGCACCTATATCCAAACTTTTAGTACAGGTCCAATCAGAAATGTTCCAAAATGTATGCAAAAAATTTTATATATCACTATTTTCATAACTGCTTTTGCTTTTGATGTACTGTCTTGGCATGCACAATTGTGCACACAGTGCCTGAAGGAGCTAAAGCATTATTTTCATTTGCTCGTGATTCCGAGGCATTATTTTGGTATGCACAATAGCAGATGCAATACTATAAAATTTCATAAAAAAGGGATACGAAAGAAAAAAAAGTTGTAGCATACTGATGCAGAATTGCCAGCTTCTGGTAAAGTCCCCATACTAGCAACTGCTGCAGTTTTTTTTCCACAACACTGACTTCACAGTGACTTCAAAACACGACATATCATGCACATTCATGCTTCTATCACTGCCTGCTAAATACAGGCTGTGGTGAAAGACGACGATGGCAGTTGCGGCACAACGCAGGAAATAAGAGGACACAAGGGTTGGCGGAAGAAAAAAAGGAAGTGAAAATCATGAGCGAGTGGGAAGCTGTGGGCACGAAGGCGGATCGAACGAGCTAAGGAGGTTCGTGCAATGAGCCCCGAGAGGGCTACCTGGGGTGTACCGCTGGGCAGCCTCGTGATGGGCCATCGAGCCAAGCTCCTACCCGTGACCTGTGCCTGGCCAGTTCCGGTGCCCTCAGGGTTCCTGTGCTCTCGAAATTCTGGCACTATCAGGGATCCTGAGCGACCACCCCAGAAACTTGTCGCCGTGTCACCGCCACTGCCTACCCAACCCAAGCCATCTCCGCCACGTACAACGCGCCAACGAAGAGTGCAACCACACGTGAGCAAACTCAGTTGGGCCGTATGCCGTGTTGCCCGGACTTCGCGCGTTATTGGGCAAGGGACAGGAACTGTGCAGTGCGTTGTAGGATTCCGCACATTAGAAGACAGTCCTAATCTGTGCTAAGGAATCTTGTTTGTGGCTGTTTAAGAGTACAATGTGTCCTGTGAGTACAAGTACCTGTGCAATCCGTCCGATTATCACCTTCGAGTGCTTCCTCACCACATCTCACGTCAAAAAATGTGACAGTCCACATTATTACCCTACAATAGCGCTATTACCCTTCAATAACATGAAAGGTAGTGCCAATAAAATTAAAGGAATGGCAATACTCGGCAGTTATTTTTCCCAGAGCATGAATTTGCAATGAATGTTTACAAGAATTTCCAGGACAGTTCTATGGTTATGCAGAGATGAATTTCTGTTGCCTAAACATTATGATAGCATACATGTCACATGAATGCTGCAGATATTTAGCTCCTGCTTCGAGTAATCAGATAAAAATGCACTCTAGTTTACCTTCAACATTGACATGTCAAAAAGTTTAATTGTGGGGTTTAACATCCCAAAACTGCCTAGTGGGTTATGAGGGATGGCACAGCGGAGCACTCAAGGTTAATTTTGACCACTTGAGGTCCTTCAATGTGCACTCAAAGCATGGTACATGAGCAATTTTGCTTTCCACTCCTATTGAATGCAGTCACCAGGGTCAGGAAAATAACCCACAACCTCATTACTGCTGTTGCAGTAAATAAATTCAGGACTATACAGAAATTGTTTAGGTCTGCTGATCTTTTGTTTTGTTGTTTTTTCTGCTGGAAAAACACTTTGCACATAAGCAACAAGCATAAGAATCAGCACTATAATGGACATGTTTCAATGCTATTCTGACAAAGCCTAAATGGTCCATTCATGTAAAAGGCTGACGAAACTTTTAAACACTGAGAATGAACTGAAGAAATAAGATTCAGTTATGCTTCCGAGATAGAAATATAGAATTAAAATGTAGTTTATTTCAAGAGATGTGGCACGTTAGTTTCTAGTAAAGGTCACACAGACTGAATAATGCACGAGCACTGCCCCCACCCCCCACAGTCTGCGCACAGGTAAAGAACTGCATGCAACACAAGCTTCCAAAGATGCATTTCAAGGGGAACTCTGCAACTGGCAGTCAAACAAGACCATGTCATTATAACATGATGTTAACACAAAAGATGTCCTCACTTGTCTCTTCCGGGTCGAATCACAGTCTCATAAAGCCCATAGACTGGCCGGTGATCAGAGGTTTGCATTACAGGAATTGAGTCGTAAAGAACACACTCTATGTGTCCTTTTCTCTTGCTTCTATAAAGTATTCGATCCTAAATGAAAAGAATTTACTAGTGAAAAACAAGTCTGATAACACCAATACCATGATACAAATATTACAAATAAAAGTCGTTACCGTATATGATGGCACCCTAAGCTTGACACCATCAAATTGGCTTGAGCCAACTTCAAATTTGTAAGTAGGTCCAAATTTTATCTTTCCTTCTTGGAAGCCAAAGAACGCCTGACCTAATTATCAGGGAAGAAAGAGACATGCTGCAAACAACATTCTGACAAATGGAAACATACACACTAGGTGCGTGTATTTTTTTTTTTTTTTTTTTCACGCAGATGTTTAAGATCTTGTATGGAGTGTATAATGCACGGGCACTTACCCAGAGGGGGCCTGGGGGCACCACCCCCCCTGAATTTAAACGGCATACCTACCCCACCCCCTCACCGCCCTCTGCCACCACTCCGCACACACATTCCTAAAGCACCGACAAATCAATCTATTCGGCGGTCAACATTTTGCTGCCTTTTACAGTGAAAGCTGTATGTGACTAACCTTCCATAATTTTTTCGGCATCCATCAACAGAAAAAATCATCATGTGGGCCGATCGTGGCGATAGTGCAGAAAGGGTCCAAGCTCAATGGCACATACCCCTGTGGGCTCGGGAACCTCTAACATGCTTTTTGGGATGGACCCACGTATGGGGAGTGCTTAATGCCTGCTTCAACTCTGCTGTGAATCGGCTTGGCATTACACTACCGTCGGGATGGACCCACGTCTGGAGAGTGCTTAATGCCTGCTTCACCTTTGCCACGGGTCGGCCCGGCATTGCACTACCGCTGGGATCAGCCCACGTATGGGGAGTGCTTAACGGCTGTTTCACCTCCGTCGGGGGTTGGCCCGGTACTGCACTATCTTTGGGAGCAGACTACGTATGGGGAATGCCTAACGCCTGCTTCACCTCGGCCCGGCATCGCACTACCTTCGGGATGGACCCACGTATGGGGGGTACTTAACACCTGCTTCCCCTCCGCCGCAGGCCAGCCCGATATTGCACTGTCTTCAGTCCGACCCGCAGCGGAGGTGAAGCACTTTGCTTTTCATTTGAGAGCTTTGACTGTCGGCAGCTTTCGCTGCCATTCCATCTTCACAGAGTGCAATGATTGTCAATTTTTTCACTCCTTTTGGATGGCGGTAGTTATCAGCATCTCGTAGGGTGTGGAGGCCAGTTTTCTCATCGATTCGGTGCCCGCGCGATTAACTCGAAATGGGTTCAGCTGTCACCATTTATTCAACAATCATGCGCATTGCTGTTGCTTCATTAGTTCAACCTTCTTTGTTTAGACTGATCCAGGGACCAGGAAAGAGATTCGGTTCATAGTCAGCTGGTCTGTATGCTCGTCGAACGAGTTGGGGCTGGAGAAAATGCCCCTTGTGTTTAACATTTCCTTTTGCTTCATTGTTTCCTCTAGTAGTGACAGCTCGCCCAACTTCAGAAGATCCTCAGAACCATATACCCGCGATATGGGTTAGATAAGGTGAAAATAAAATAACGCAAAAAAGCATCCATCATCAGACCCTGCAATAACTATTAAACCCGTAAGCAATATGACTGTCACCCATTACCTCCTTTGGGCTTTACCCTAATTATACAGCACTTTTCGTGCAAAATTGGTAACTGGAAACGAGTTGCAAGGAGTTGAGCAATTAAGCGAGCTACTAAGGGAGAGGGCCAAGACAAACAGCCAAGCAGGAAGGAAAAGTGAAAATTAACAAATTTAACCATTGTATGTGAAAATATTTATGGATGAACATCCTTTTATTTAAAAAGGACGTTGAGAAAACGCCGCTGGAAGTGGAGAATAATTCCGTGTGTTTTGAATAACGCTCCTACAGTTATCAGCCAAGCCACCTGACATAGCCACTTCTCTGCTGTGGTAATGTGGGTGTTTTTCTAACCTTCCACGTTGGGCGCAGTACTTCTAGAACCACAGCGTCCTGCGCTCTACGCGGTTGTACGGGACTGGTGACCACACGTCGTTACGCAACTTCCCAAATAACAAAACGAGGTGGTTTTGGCACTTGGTAGATCAGTAAACGAGGGATCCAAAAGAACTGTGATTGTTCTGCGAATATATATTTCTCTATAATTCTTCCACAGCTAATTCAAAAAATGCTACTATAAATCTTAATTTTACACTTTCGCTTGTTTACTTGTTCTTGGCAGTGTTCTCCCTGCGCTTCTTTCATGCACAAGTCTATTTGATGTAGTTCCTTGTTTTCCAAGTAAAAGAGAGGTGCATCTCACAGGTATACCTATGAGATACACCTTATTTCAACACTCTTTTGCGGGTTTACACATCTTTATGGCGAATGGTGGGCATTATTCGCATTTGTACTAGTAAAGGTACCCACCCCCCCCCCCCACCCCCCGCGAAAAAAAATCCTAGCTAGGTGCCTGATAATGCAGCTTGGTTAATTCAGGTGATTTACGTAGAGGTAGACATTCCCTACACAGTAAATCACAATGTCCAGGTAGCTATATAAATATTCACTAATTAACTTTTATAATTTCACTTCATTCAAAACTGAAACTGGGCATAGTGAAGCCATATGTCTCCTTAGCAGAAATTCTAAGACTAGTGCCACTTTCAAGATATCTTTCCCCATAATCTGCTAATACTAGATGCATTTGTGTTTCAGGTCAGACCATCCCAAACTGCTTGAGGGACTCTTTTGGGGAAACTGTTAATTGGAAAGTCAATGCATTTTGTAGCAAATATGAAGTATGGATATTTCAAAAGTGGTACTAGTTTAGGAATTTCTGTGAAACAGAAATGACTTTACACTACTGCTCTGCTACAATTTTGCAAGAACAACATGTGCTCTAAAGTGAAAAATTTTTAAGTTAATTACTGCATTTTTCTTAGTAGCTATTTGGACATTGTGACTTTTCATGCAGGCAATTTCCACATCTTTCAGAAATCCACCTGAAGAGGCAGAAGAGCACTACCTGTCACAGCTGATTTACTTTCAATTGGTTTGAACTAAACAGGAAAATGAAGTGGGTGGTACACAGAAAATGCAAATATACAAACCATCAAGCATAACACTTCTCAGCTGATCAAATTTCAGGAGGCTTTCATATGTAGATTGCTTATCCTCATGGTGATCCTTCAGCAAGCCAACAACAGTGGAGCGCTCATTCATAAGTCGAAAATTAAGATCGCCACACCAAAATACATGGTCAAATCTTGCAGTCACATCTGCAACAAATAAGCCCAACATTTACACACCTTCTATAAAAAGCAGGAACTTGAAAAGTGGACGAAGGAAAGAATGTGAGCATTTCAGCACAGTAAGAAAGGGCACTAGCTAAACCTAAAATAAAGCAAGTGCTAGCAAATAGCTAGGCTACAGTGTACTAGAATGGGGCAGTGAAGCGACCACCAGGGACTGCGCCTTGACAGAGCTGTCACAGCAGGTGGCGAACGTAGCGGCAGCGCTGCAGTCGTCGACTATGCTATTCCCCTTGACAACACGTGCGCGAGATTTGGTGTAGGCACGCTGTTTCGGCTACGTGCTTCTTCATTTAGTGCGTGTTTTTCTATACACTTCGTGTGTGAACGGTGACTCCTTGCTTCAGCAATGGGTAAGCAACGCTTGAACCATTGCTACGCCCCTGGATGTAGCACTGGATACAGTCGAGCGGACCTACAAAGAAGCCCTCGCTTTTCAAGGCACCTGCGGACCCTGACTGATGGAGCCTATGGCAGCGGAACTTGCACAGAGCGGATAAACAACTTACGGAGGATTGTGCAGTTTGCGAACTACACTTTGAGCCACACTGTGTTGTCAGGAACTATGTGCACGTAATCAACGGCGAAGAAGTTCGTCTACCGCGAGGAAAGCCTACGCTTTCGTCAGACGCCGTGCCAACAATCTTACCAAATGCCCCGGCGTATTTGAGCAAGCACGTGGTGCCGAGAAGGAACGAGAGAAAACGCAAGGCTGGAGAGATCAACAGATCAGCTAAAAAGGTACTGTTCTCGAGTGCTGCAGAGCGTCAGACTGTAGACAAGCCTACCGATGTTTGTGAGACATTTTGTGTGTACGAGCACAAAAGTGATGTAAATTCTGTCATGACTGTCGCCGCGCTTAAGAATGTAACCCCGCCTAATAAGCGCTGGGTTCTGCATGAGATGCATGACGCAGAAGGAATTTGTTTCACTTCGTGCACCTTTAATGCCGTCACAGATGAAGTGAGAGTTGAAAGGGCCGTGTTTTGCACAGAGGATAGCTCTGGTGGTTTTCGTGTGAAGACATTTTTGCGTGGGAAGCTGGTGGCAGAGTCATCGCTGACAACAGTGCAGGACGCAATGAATGCTTTGCAACAAGCCAATGAGATGTATCTGTGTAAGGGTGCTGCTGCGAACGACAAGGTCCTTTTGATGAGCAGTCTTACAGACCGCTTGCGTAACCAAGTAGAAAACAAGTGGAAAGCCGCTTTTGCCTTGGTAGAACGACCAAGGATGGAATACCGTGCGTTGCGTGCAAATATTTGAGAAAAGCGCTTCTGACCCGCCGGTCACGCCTCCTAAGTCGGAAGTTGCCAAAATGTGCGCCTAAGAAAACATCGCAAAGGTTGCAAGCATGCACGCGCAAGAACAAGCGCCTTACATCAAAAATAATGAAGCTCAGCGAAGATCTCAGTAAGATGAAAGCCGACAGTGCTGCGACCAAAGAAGAAGCGCTTGCCGAGAAGATTAAGCATCTCTCATCGAAGCAGCAGCTTGCTGTTCGGCAGTGTTTTGAAGCTTCAAAGAGGAAAAGTCCACGTGGGATGATCTACGAGAATGAGTGGATTTTGGAGTGCGTACTACTTAAAATGCGTAGCCCAAAACTTTACAAATATATGCGAAAGCAGGCAATTCTAACCCTGCCAAGTGAAACGACTATAAGGAAATACACAGCTGAATACAGGGGTGGTTATGGGTTTATTGAACAAATGCTGATCGCACTAAAAAAGCAAACGGTGCCACTAGATGAACTTCACAGGCATGGAGGCATTATCATTGATGAAATGAAGCTCTCCGAGCACCTTTCAGTGACCACAGGAGGAAAAATTGAAGGTTTTGTCGACCTTGGAGTGTACACACCTGAGGACCAAAAGACCTTGCCATGCAATCATGGCCTTGTTGTAATGTTTGTGCCCCTGGTAGGCAATTGGACGCAGGTGCTTGGTGTCTTTGGTAGCCACGAGAATGTCAAGGGTGAATTGCTTGCGAAAATTGTACTGGAGGCCACAGTACTCGCAGAAAAAGCTGGGCTTCTTATCGACTATATAACGTGTGATGCAGCCTCTTGGAATAGGAAGATGTGGAGAGTTTTTAATGTAAAGGCATCAATGAAAGAAGTTATCTGCAAGAAGCAACACCCAGTTGACAGTAGCCGGTTCCTTTATTTTTTTTCTGACTTCCCTCATCTTGTCAAGAATATTCGCAACCGGCTTCTAGGCACGACTTTCAAGATAACGGATGGACAGGTGTCCATACAGTTTGTGAAGGAAGCCCTCACACTTGACAACAGTGCATTGCATTGAGGGCAATGCCTGGTACGTATATCAAGTGTTCATGTTGCACCGAACAACTTTGAAAAAATGAGAGTGAGTTATGCTTTTCAGCTCTTTGGACAGGGACCTCTGCAAGCATTCTTTCTTTTTCAGACACAACTGGAGAGAAGCTGTGGTAGCATAGAAGCTACTGCAAAATTCTTTTCAAGAATGAAGTCGCTGATTGCTGTAATGACTTCTAGGTATCCAGCAGAAGCTCTAGCACCCAATTCTACCAGTGTACAAAAGATCCAAGATATGCTTGAATTTCTGAACACATGGGAGCGTCACACTGACAAGAGGAATTTTCTCAGTGACTCAACTGCAGAAGGACTAAGGGTAACACTGACAAGTACGCTCGAGCTTCTTGACTACTTGAACAAAAAAGTGGGATTAAAATATTTGCTAACTTCAAGGCTTAGTCAGGATAAAGTTGAGAACTTTTTCAGTATAGTGAGACTTTCATCGGGCTGCAACAGTCATCCAACGCCGCAGCAGTTTCTACTGATTGTTCATTGTCTTTCTTTCTACAACTTGGCACGAAGCCTCACGGGCAGCAATGTGGAGGATGATGTGATCAACTCTCTTCTTGAGGCAACCGACAGAGAAGAGGGTACCACTAAGGGAAAGTTTTTGGAAACAGTGAAGTTGTACACAGATGAAAATACAGAGGTTCTGACTACATCTTTGCCTGCAGAAACTGATGAACATGTGTATCATGTGAAAAGAAGCAAGTCAAGCTTAATATATGACATTTCAGGCTATGTGGCAAAAAAGTGCATGCTACCGACCAAATGTCCTGATTGCATTGCCCGCCTCTTGCTGCCAACTGAGCAAGGGCGCTAGTTGGCTGCTTCTGCATTTGTGCAGTTCGAAGATCACGGTGGTTAGTTGTACCCTTCAGTTGAACTTTTTACATTTATTACACGCCTAGAGGATGTTTTCACTAGTTGTTTCTCTACTAATAAGGTGCACAGTGAGAGTGTAATGGATATCCTGGAGATGATTCATTCTGCCAGGCCCTTGAGTATTGGTTGCAAAGCGCATGCAGAATGCTTGACACCCCGTGTTGTCGGCTTTTATGTCACAACCAGGCCCCACTTTTTTTGTAAAGGGGCTGAACAAAGCCAGCACCTCCAAGCGGAAGTCATCTAAGCACTTGAAGTTAAGTAGGCTGAATTGATTGCATATTAAACCATTAATTTGACTGGTATGCCGGCATTCCTGAACGATAGCTGCAGTTTAATTAACCTTTGTATTGTGTGTACAGCACAGTTGCTTATCTGTATTGTGAATTTCTATAAATCCTTCAGTGGGTGTCGCTTTTTATACATTTGTACTTATTAACCATGGCATTGCTAAACATGTTTATTTCTATTGTGTATTTTGTATTAAGTTCTTTATTTTGTCATACCATGGAAAACCTCTTAATGTATTTCTAATATCACTGTATGTTTGTGTATGTTAGTAACTTCTGCATTGTCTTGACCTGGAACATTTTGTGTATTTGTGTTGTGCATTCTAATAGTATGTGAATTCTTGGCATCCTCATGCCACGAAAGTGTGCAATAAAACTTTGAAGATAATCATTATCTGTTGCAGTTTTTTATTTATTTCGTCTCATCTATTCACACCAGTAAACACTGCGCACGGCGTGTACCGTCATTTGCAATCGGTGCAAGCAAGCATCTTTGCATCGTGGTTTTGGCCAAAATAGAGAAAGAGTAAATTTCAATCGCTAGAAAAATTCGTTTCGCTTAACGGGCACGTCCTGGGTGCGAATGAATGAAAGAAGTTGCGGAAGTAGCCTTTAGAGTCCACATGCCGCGTAGGCTTCGACGCACGCCTCCCCGTAGTAGCCGATCACAGCGCCGCCGCTACTTTCGCCGCCGCGATAGTCGCCCAAGGAGCGCGGTCGTTCCACTGCCTATTCTAGTACACTGTAGCTAGGCTTCACCCATAGCATAGAATTATATTAGTTAGTTAATATTATTAATTGGTTCTATTTATTAAATTTATTAATTTTACTGCTAGGATATTGTCTTTTTATAGGCAGCTGGATTTATAACTATAGAACAGAAACTCCAACCACATTGTAACACTACTGTCATCAGCTTTATATAAAACTTTCACACCTGAGTCACTTCTCCATTAGGTATGTCAGAAAACATTAACTAGAAGCTGTACTACCAAGGGTAAATAAGCATACAGAAAGAACCAACAAGCTTGAGCTTTCCATTCATAACTTGCATCTCACTGCACAGTTTTTACAACAAAAAAACACATGGCAAGGATGAAGTGTTCAGCATTGGTTATTACAGGGTATAATGCCTTGCTCAAGAAAAAAGCCTTGATACAACAGCCAGACTTCTATACAATGATTCCCAATTTAATGAAGTTTGTGATGTAACAACTTTTTCATCCATGTTGCCAATATTCAGAAATGTACATATTTTTATAATCATGCAACAGAATTGTAACAAAGCCATCTACACTGTATTTGTATACAAAGTGTTTCAGCTAACTTGTGTCAAGCCTTAAAAAAAAAAGAACGCAAATGCGCACTATGTGAAAGCAACCGACGCTGCAGTGGTGACAGTCCTTTTGAGTGAATCAGACTATCTTTTTGTGATAAGACTAATAATTCACTAATTAAAGAAAGACAAAGTTGTTGACATTTAAAATATTTCTTTAAAAGCAAAACCTTCAATAGACAAGCTGTAGAGCATATCGAGAAGTGTCTGATTTCTTTTCATAAAGGTAGCTGATGTGAATTTAGTTTTTCCAAGCTCCAAGAAAAGTACATTAGATCTGAACAAATATCATGTGGAGTACGTCTGTGCAGCAATGTTACTGCCCACAAACATGGTTTGAATGAATCATCGCTCATCAACGCGACATTATGTATGAACAAAGCTGTAAGCAATGATGAATGATTGAACAGAATGATTTTAACCACTAATTTTGCCGAGATAACTTGCCTGCTGAAGTGATGCAGTCATGAGATAGCAATAAAGTGTGCATAGCAACTCTGCATTTTCAACCCTGACAAACTGCAGAGAGGGTGATGAGGTCGTAGCAACCGGTGGTGATGCATCGGATAAGACAGTCCTAGTCATCACCTCCGAACTGTTATAGCTTACAGCCTATTCACAAGTTCACTATGTGCGTAACACAGATCATCAATTTTGAGCTTGTCCGAGGGCAGTAATATCACTGCACGCAAGCAGCTAGTCACGTGGTACTTCAGATCTCGCACGCTTTCAAAAGACCTTGGGAAAATTTAACCCACAAGTATCTTCATGGAAACAAACTATTTGATGTTTCGCTGTATCGTCCAGAACTTCCTTTTTAAAGGTTTTGTTTTCAAATAAATACATTGAACTTAGCTAATTAATATTCGTTAATTAGTCAATTAGCTCCCAGCAAAAATACCCTGAGCTGCTCAAGAGGATAATGAACAATAATGAGTCAATTGCACTTGCATACGGTGCCTCCACTTTTTTCAAGGTGTAGCACAAGTTAGCTGAAATATCCTTTATAGCATTCATCAGCAGGCTCGCGAGAGGGAAAGGAACAGCAGCCAAAAAAAAAACCTCTCCCAAGTGTGTTCATGAATAAAATTTAAGACAACATCAAGGTAGCAAGTGCAATATACTGTTAAATTTTGTTAAGACATGCAGTGGGTGAATACAATTCATGCTTGAAGGGCCCCTCACCAGGCTGCACAGAAAATTTTGGTCATACGCTGAAGAGAGAGAGAGAGAGAGAAAATGATAAATGAAAGGTAGGGAGGTTAACCAGGACTGAGGTCATACGCTGAAAGTGGTTACGTGCCCTTTAGGGAGCATTCTACCACAATAATTTTTCAAACTGGTTTATTAATAGCCGAGATAAAAATATTTCAGTGTCACGAACCCATGATTTCAGGAGGCGAGCGTCACTGCCAACATAGACACACTCTCCACTTGCCGCCGTCTAGCCTCTGCAAGCGAAATCCCTTCCCTGCATTCTCCTATACCGAAGCTGGAGGATTGCTTGACGCATACGTCACAGGGCCTGCCTTCTTTTTTTTTGCCCCTCCTCACTTTTTTGCTGTGCGGTGCACTTCCGCTGATGGCCTCTCACGCAAGCTGTTGCATTTGTGTCGTTTTGTGCAGCGCATGATTTTGCGCACTGTGCACAAGAACGCCTGACTAGCGGTATAAGTCAGTGCTACATGAACACTGAGGCAGACACAAGTGGATCATACAGCATGATTGCATGCTGGAACATGGTAGATAATGAATGCTTCACTATCTGTACACGCGACTGCACGACATGGGAACAAGCAGCCAAAACAAAAGTACATCTCTCTTGCTACGGTATGAAGTAAAACTAAGACACGCAGACACTCAGTTTGTAGGTCTTATTATTTCCCTAAACCTTAATTCATCTACTGAAGCAAGAGATTAAACAAATAACTGCTGTTGCCTTGAAATAATTCTCAAAGTCACATGCCGCTATGAGTGACGTCACAGCACTGCCATGTACGCAGGCGCACTTGTGTGATATACGTAGACTCTATGGTTGGGAGCGCGGCATCCATGAGGACAAGGGTAAACTGTGTTCATTTTGAAATTTAAGCTCCTTTCAAGGTGTGCAGGGATGTAATACTTGGCAGACACAATCGTTAGCGCACACTGTATGTGCTGCGCTTGTCAGCTAAAAATGGCCAGACCTGGCGAGGGGCCCTTTAAGGGAGACATGCAAGCAGTTTTCAGTGCGAATGGATGAGAGATTTTATGCACTGAAGTTTACAACTGCATCTAGCTGTATTCATATGGTCAATTTAAGAGCCCACTTAACAATAATTATAATCTATAGTCACTGTACGGCGCATAACAACTCAGCATGTGCCAAGGAAGCCGTAGTATCTACCACAGCACAGCCAGTTTCCAGCTTACAACACATACAGCAGTCATTGGTGCAAGACGGTGTCTGTAATATCTTCAAAAATTATTAGCTGTCATCAAATTTCACTGTGGCCCTGCTGTACTGTCATGTCACACAACTGCATGCACATGTGCTGTTTCGGAAGGAGCAGATTTATGGACAAGTTCTGAAAGTTTCGCAATGCTCAGGGCACAACACACAAAGCGGACAAATACAGGACTGTAATACTTTCACTGTATGCAGCGTCAGCTAGCCTAGTGCTCTTAATCAGTCATATGTAAAGCTTCTGGAAGAAAGCACAATGGTCTTGTATTATAGAGGTTCTTAAAAAAATTACATGATATAAAGTTAAACCTCCATATAACAAAGTAGGTAAAATCAGCAATTTACTTCGTTATATCGAAATTCGGCCTTTTATGCCTAAATACAGTCGTGGATCGATTTTTCTTACAGGGAAAGAGGCCGCAGAATTTTCTGAATTATCGAGCGATCAAGAAAAGCAAATTTGAATGAGAAAACATTTCATTTTGTTGAATTTGGGAGTCGGCAACGAATGATACGGTTTCATGCCATGTCGACGATACCTTCACATAGGCAGTACGAATTAAGCGAAGCCAACCACGCTTTCGCGTGCACTCCGCCCTTGCGGCTGATAGCGTCGCCCGCACTGGGATGATGCTATCATGAAAAGCCCCGACAACGGGTAGCGAATGCTTCGGCTGCCTCTCGCTCCAACAGGCTACCGAAACTACAGATTACACAACCTTCGATACTAATCGCGTGGAAAGACAGCTTACATGATGCCACACTGTCTCAGCACGCCCACTCTTTGCACATGCGGCAGATTACCTCTAAAGCAGGGTGCACGGATGCGTATGCGCTCAGCCATGCTTACAGCCATGCGCAGCCACGGCCGAGTCGCGTGCCAGAAATCAGAAATTGCGACGCGCTCGATTGTTACCACGAGCTCGCTCCACTCTCCCTCTTTCCCTTTGCTCGTGCAGGGAGGCGATACTCGTGAGTGAAGCCACTGTCTTTCTCACACTCGCACACTTTCACTCACACCTAAAGCACAATGTGTGCGGGGTGCGAGATGATCTTATCGCACTTGGACTTTATACAGAACATGGTCGCTCTTGTCATGCCTGAGGCGATTTGAGAAGTGCGTTTGCAAGCAGCCGCATGTAATTCAATCCTTTGACCATCTGTGTACGTGGGAGTTTCTATTTATTGTCTCGGCGTTCCTTTGCAGTGCAAGAGAAATTTCGTTATATTGAAATCACATACAAACACACTGCATTATATTGAGGTTCTAATCACATGGTGTTTTATGTACAAGAGGTTATGAAAATCCTTTGTAAGGTTCGTTACAGCACAACACATCCTAACCAACTGGCCCAACATGGAAAGTGCCTTGATGAGATTATGAAAAGTTAAATACTTTGTTATATCGAGAATTTCGTTATATTGAAGCTCGTTATATCGAGGCTTAACAGTATCTTTTTTTTACAAAGCATCATTCACTCAAACGAAAGGCAAACCTTTCCTTCCGGTTATCCCTTCCTTACTTTTTTTCCTCCCCTGTTGATCAGGCCTTGCTGTCATGACGTGTAGTTTATTGATCTGAGTACACCAACAGTAAACTACGAACTAGATTGTGGTAAAATTTGATTTAGAAAACATCATTTACCTGCCACTGGCCAACAGGACTCCTTTTGAGACATAAAATATTACTTGCTAAAAGAAACTCTCAATTTAATAAATATGTAGGCTAAAAAGACAACTTTGATATGCAAAGTATAACTATTCATTTAGCAGCTATTACAACATTCACATTTAGCAGTTTTGTTACAAAGTTCTTCACGGCAGGGACATGGCACTTACGTCAACACATACATGAGACAGACCAACCTTTGCTTTGGTACTGCAACTTAAGTTGAGCTTGCTTTGGTAAGTCGATCTGATGACAGATTTTTTCATAATCCTGGATGCGTTCCTTGACTCTTTTTTCATGAGCTAAAGAGAAGTAGAATTAAAAAAAAAGAACATTAGCGTGCTTAAATGTAATACAGTGAAACTCTAAAGGAGCACAGATACAAAATTTTTTGTCTGTATATTTAGCAGTGATAAGTGGCTATTGATCAGTACAAAATCTCATTTGCTCCAGCATGCTATGGGTGATTAATCACATCATCTGTTATTAAAGGAGCATGGACACAAAAATTCTAACTTGAAATAACTGGTAGATTACACTGCTGCAAGCTCATAGGTATCAGCTGTAAAGTATCAATAGCAAATGCAGCTTAGAATGGATATTAATTTAATTTCGAAGTTCGTGCAAGCGACGAACTGGGAAGTGCAGCACCTATGGATGTAATCATTAGCGTGAGTCCTGTTTGTAAACAATGTTACGTCAAGAGTTTCAGCAATTGATTTTGGTGACATGCGACATCAGTGGCTTGTCTTGCCATTTGGAAGATGTTTCAGCATTGTTTGCATTGGGTGTGTTGTAGTGACAGCACACAAGACGTATGTATGTGCGCATACAAAGTGTATGCACAAACTTCTTGCCATTTATGCACTACTAGGTTATTGGTGCTGTGGTCTGCAGTAGCTAAAGTCCCTTGATAGTTTGAAAGTAGCGACACGCTTTGAACTCTGCCGCCGCCGCGCGACCTCCTCGCCTCCTCCTCGCCCCTTGTGCGTTCCCCCGGCGGCAACCAGTTTTGCCCCCGTTTTTCTGCACAACTATTGGTCTCCCTGCCGTTGCCCTTGGAAACGCGCGGATCTTGAGTTTTGCTTGTGTTTTTCTTTTTCGTTCGCGCCATTTTCCTCCTGAGCACGGCTGGCTCGGCGCTTTAGCTCGGCGTAGCGAAAGTTGTACGCTGTGTTTCCTGCTCTATGTGCTAGCGCTATGTCGTGCTTTTGCACATATAACTGCAGCAAAAAGCCTCAAGATGGTTATGCCCTTTTTATGATTCCACAAGGAAAGCGTGACGGCTTGCGCAGGAAGCAGCGGCTGCATGCCATTGGCCGAAAGAACTTTGTTCCGACAAAGAACAGCGTTGTTTGCGATCTGAGGATTCTTTCTTATAGCTCGTAGCAAAGCATCCCGTAATGCTGCATTTTTTTTTCATTCTTCCGGCCTGCTCACCAGCGTTTTTGTTGTGGTTCTCCTAGGTATGCTTAATATTCTGGGGCGGCTCCATCACCTCGCACGTCGCTAACTGTTGTTATTCAGTTGGAAGTGCAGCATTATAGATTCTGCTTTGCGCCCTGAAAAAATTAGTGGCAAGTATACCCGTGGTATTACAGGTGATGAGCGTTAGCTTGTCAACATAGAATTTTTTTTAACTTTTAAGGCGAAAGCCTTTAGGTCTCTGTGTGTCAAGGTCGCGTTGTAAACTGGAAGTTTCACGTCACCCAAGGAAGGCCAGAGGAGACCCAAAGCATGTCCACCCCTGTATAAGAGAATGATTACCCAAGTTAATTAATGAATCATTAGTGATTGACATAAGTTGGATTAGGGAGGATTAGGGTTCATTAGAGTGCATTAAGAAGGATTAAGATGCATGAATAAAGGTTAAGGTGGGTGGAGGAGGACTAAGGTGGATTATGGTGGATTAAGGTGAAGGGTTGATGAAAGGGTATTAAAAACCGATTAGGGTGGATTAGGGTGCATGAACGAGGATTAGGGAGGATTAAGGTGGGTAGAGGAAGATTAAGGCCAATTAATGTGGATTATGGTGAATTAGGGTGGATAAAGGAGGATTAAGGCCGATTAGGGTGGATTAAGGTGGTTTATGGACCATGGAGCTGGATTATGTTTGATAGAGGTGGATTAGGGTGTATTAAGGTAGATTGGGACTATTAAGCAGGATTAAGTTGGATTAAGGTGCATGAATAAGCATTAAGGTGTATGAAGGAGGATTAAGGCAGATTATGATGGATTAGTATTGATAAAGGAGGATGAAGACCATATAGGATAGGCTAAGGTGCATTAGGGGCGATGTAGGTTGATTAGGTTGTATTAAGGTGGATTAGGGTGTACTAAGCTGAATTAGGGTTCACTGAGTATTAAGGCCGATTAGTCTACCATAATACTCCTAATGCACGTTAATCCACCGAATCCACATTCATCGACCTTAATCTACTCTAAGCATCCTTAATGCACTTTAATCCTCCTTAATCAACCCTAATGCTCCCTCATTCACTTTAATCCACCCTAATCCACTAGAATTGTCCTTAATTCATCTTAATCCACCCGAACCTACATTAATCTACATTAGTACGCCCTAATCCTCCTTAATGCACCCTAATCCTCCTTCATTCACTCTACTTCACCCTAGCCCACCATAATCCTCCTTAATAGACCTTAATCCTTCTTAATCCACCCTTATCCTTCTTCATGCTCTTTAATCCACCCTAATCCACTATAATCGTCCTTAATGCACCTCAACGCACCTTCATCCACCCTAATACACCTTCATCGACCTTAACCCAACCTAGTCCTCCTTTATGCACCTTAATCCACTTCATTCACTCTAATGCGCCTTCATTGACTTTAATCCACCTTAAACCTCCTTAATACACCCGAATTCATCTTAATCCAATCACTAATCAATCATTACTTTGCTAATCATTAATCATCTCTTATACGCAGCTGCACATGCTTTGGTTCGCTTCCCGCCTTCCTTCGGTCACGTGAAATTTTCTGTAGCTCACAACGGGACCTTGAAACAGAGGTCTAAGGATTTCGCTTAATAAGTCACACACAAAGGGATGTGTCACAAGCAATACTGCGGGTTTCCACAGAACTACTACGTCAAGCAATACTAGATCAAACGCATGAAGTAAAGCATCTGATCATGTGGCTGAAAAATTGTCTGGAGTGTAGAACTCGCCTCAAAGCTCCCTTTACCTCGGTATATCCCGTTCATACGGCTTTAAGAAAAAACCAACCTCCTCATAAACGTTGCCTCCAGCATTATCGATGCTGTTATTAGCATTTCTCAAAATTTTAAACCCCACCGGGGCGCGCAACTGGCCCAAAATAACACGCCTCCATAGAATCCTGCGGCCCGTCCGCGGGAGCCCAGGAGGAATAGCGTGCCGTGCGCAGCCGGCGGGCGAGGAGAATCGAGGAGGATAGCGCCGTGAGGAGGAGAGTGTCGCTACTTTCAAATTATCAAGGGGCTTTAGCAGTAGCAAAGCTGGTATGACATCTTGTGACGATTTGTCCAACTACAATTAATTCGAACATTTTTTTTTCGTCGTGCCAGTATTATTGTTGAAGGGAATTATCAAAAAAGTACTGCACATTAACAATCATGTCACTACCATTGCTTTACACCAACAGGCAGGTAGAATTTGCAAGTTGCTGCATTAGTTTTGCATACTCTCTGGTTAGATACTGTGTCACCAGATGTCGCCACCAGCATTGTTCCTGTCGGGTGCCTCGATGTCCTCCTCGTTGCCGCTTCATACAGGGTGGGGACATTCTTTGACAGGGCTCTCGCTGCCACAATCGGTTTTCGTAGCGCTGTCCGCCACTGCCACACCCAGCTCGCAGGTCGGGACGTGTTGGCAGTTGGCAGGAGTTTATTGTGGGTGTCAATTCACTGAGCATTGTCACGCAACAAGTGCGGCTGCTGTTTGCCACTGTGCTCAAATCACTCCAGGAATGGTTGGTGATTGTTCTGTTTTCTGAGAGACCCATAAAGAAGAATTGTATGGGTTGCAAGGATAAAGCGCAACAAATGGCAGCTTACGAAAACCTCCCCAAATGCAGTGTGAGCATTATGGCACTTCCTAGGAATATTTATTTTTCCACAGGAGCTTTCTTGATACTGAAGCGGTGATTGAAACAGATTTTCCCTTATACTTCACATTGTGGAGAACGTTTTCTGAGGGCAAGCAGTGCAGTAGTGAAGTGAAGTGAAGTTTATTTTCCCGTTCGCATAAAGGAGGAAGCCGGGGCTAAAGGCTGGAATGCCTGATGAAGGCCTCGGCACCCCTGTACAGTCTGACATCAGAATACACGAACACATAACTGAAAATATAACAATATAAATGCAAAATCACCTGCACTTGCAAGTGTCACATGATGCGGTTATTTAAGCATACGACAGTAAAAACGGTGTTATACAAAACCAAAACCAGAATCGATAAGATATTTCTTTGTTTCCTTTTTAAACATTTTGAATGAAACATCAAAATTAACATTTGTCGACATTTTATTAATAGCCGCAGTCACTTGATAATTTAATTTTTGTTTGCCATAGTTAGTACGCATCCTGGGGACCCAGTGGATTTGTTTTCGAATATAGTATGCGTCATTAAACAAAGTATTGTTTTGAGTGTGTGATTTGTTGGCTTTAATATGCTGCAGCAAACGAAAAAAGTAGACTTGGTTCGCTTTAAGCAAATAATAACTGCAAAACAACGGTGACACGGAAAAATCTTTTAGTCTGCCATAGTAACCATGAATGTACCGCAAAGCTCTCTTTTGAAGTACTAGTAGTTTCTGATAGTTAGTCGTCGTAGTTGTTCCCCATACATCAGTTAACAATAGGTTAACTTGGAATATACAAGTGCATAATGCATAAGAAGTAATTTACCAGTTAGGCAAATTAGCAGCAGCGAGTTCAAAGCATTAAGAAATAATTCTCTCTCGACTGCCTCTGTCATGTTTTAGAAATAGCCATTGGAACCCCACCCATACTCAGCATATGCAAACTCGCACGTGGAAAGCACACGTGGAAAACTCGCATGCGTCCCTTTAGCTCACGCAGACTCTGTGCTGCACACTTTCTAAAATTCTCTATTTTTGGTGTGGTGTTGTGCATGCTCGTGGACGTTTTTCAACTTTACTATGCTACAAGCATCAGGTCACGGCAAAGGGACCTAATGGGCACGCAAGTCTTGTGCAAGAGTGCGCTTACAGTGAACTTCAAAATTGGAAATTTATCTACACTGCCACAATTCACACACTTTTGCTTCATTGCTGTTAGCCTTTTTAATGTTGATTTTGTTTGTGTGTACATTAGTTTCACTTCCGTTCAACTTATCAAGTTGAGCCACACAGTAATATTGCCATTTGCTTTGCTTATATTTATTAAAAGCTCATTCTCCTAGTTTATGCTTTTTCGTCCGAACAGCTATGCCAAAGATGTGTGACGAATGACAGTAAACAATAAAAACATGTACTTAGATCAAAACATTGTAAAAATGATCACATATTCATTCATCATTTATTGACTGGTTCTCTTACTATCAGCATGTTTGGAAGGAATTTCATTATTATTGCTGCATAACGATTTCTTTCCCAGAAACGCAGCTTCACGCAAATCTGCCTAAAAAACAGCAATTCCTAATAGTATGGTCAGTCTGCATTCATTCGTCCGATGCTCTATACGAATGCTTGAGTAAACGCGTTATTTTCCACCTGCAGAACAAAACAGTGGTTACCATGCAACCTAGTTTTCGTTTGACGGTACACGAACTATCACACCAACAAGCGGTCGTAACATGTTTCGAAATGATTTCAGACTACAGCATTACATAACTGCGTGAGGCTGCTTATTTAATAGTGTTCTTAGACTGTAAACCATCAAAAATATTATCTGCTTAACTATCAGCATGCATTAATGCCTTTCTACGTATTTTTGTCTACATAAAGCCCCCATGCTGCTTACAAAACGCTAATACATATGCGTGCCAGCAACGCATCCCTTGGAGAGGGCGTGGGAACCCCAAAGCAGACGATGCGGTTGTCTCCACCCTGTTCGGAGCGGCAGGCGAGGAGGACATTGAGACACCCAATATTCCTGCCATACACCTCTCCAGGAACTTAGCAAACCACAAATAGCACGAAGTTTGCAGACATGCTAAAACATGGATAAAACGCTCTAATACCAGGTCATATTGCATAGTGGACTACTGCACGGCGATTACGATGCTGTAGCAATGCACAGGTTTCCCACCAAACTAGCACCAAACTATCAGACAAAACAGGAACACAGATGGCATGGTAGATGGTGCACTAGTGTGCGTCACAGGCCGGTGCGCTCAAGTGATCCATTGCTATTTACGAGCATGCACCTTACATCATGGGGCACAAAGTGCTCTTCGAAATTGAAAAAGCGACTTATTGTGAGATACAAGCATATCACTAAACAACCCTCACGCACTAGAGCAAACAAGTTTCTTTAGCATGATTACTGGATCAACAGCTACTGATTAACCATAAAAAACAGAGCCTAGAGAATTTTGTGTCAGTACTCCTTTAATACAAGTCATTACTAGCTTGTCCTTGCATTCATGCAGCTAGTGATCATGTAGTGTCACAAATTTCTGACAAAGAGACATGACAGTCAAACTATTGCATTAAGCAACCTTGTGATGTGGCTGAAAGCTCAGCACATTTAATCCTCCTAAAGAGGTCATGCCATCTCCCGCACCATCAAGGCAGTGCTTTCCTTTCGCTTCACCTAAATTTCCTTTGCATTACACACTAAAGAAAAGTGGCACATATTGCCAACAAGGGAGGGGTGCGCTCCACTTTTAATGCAACCGCAGAGATAAATGTTTGGCTCTTTAGCCTTTAAGGGCTTGAGGGAACATTAAATTTTTAGGTGCAGTTTTCTCCTGCCCTCACACATGCCCCTGTCCTAACAATTATCTGCAATGTTTACTCACCGCCATTAAGCATCATAAAGGCCCTTTCATCTAGGTCACAAGTCGGCCGTCATGCCATGTTAAATTTTATGTCATAAGGTGTTGCATTTTGAAGATAGCCCCTCAAATGGCTTTAAAAAGCAGATTAAAATATGTTCTAACCTTTGCTTGCCATCAATATTTGGTTGAAAGTGTCCACATGTACTAAATACATCATAAGAAGCCAACAAACACTGATACCAAGGACAACATAGGGGAAATTACTTGTGCTTAATAAATGAAATAAAGAAACGATAAATTAATGGAAATTAAAGTGGATGAAAAAACAACTTGCCGCAGGTGGGCAACGATCCCACAACCTTCGCATGTGAAGGCTGTGGGATCGTTCCCCACCTGCAGCAAGTTGTTTTTTCATCCACTTTCATTTTCATTAATTTATCGTTTCTTTATTTCATTTATTAAGCACAAGTAATTTCCCCTATGTTGTCCTTGGTATCAGTGTTTGTTGGCTTCTTATGATATCACTAATAAAAATCGGGCCCCTCGGTTAACCCCCTTTTATTCTAGTTTATCACATGTACTGAAGAAATATCTGATACAAACACTTCAAATTTTATGCCATTACACCTTTCAATTTCTTGGATGCTAATTACCAACTAAACTTATTACAGAAAATTTACCTGCAAGATGGGAGTTGATAAACAACATTGAGGACCCAAAAAACTGGAAAGCGATGGCGACAGCTCCCTTTGTCTTAACAGAAGAAACAGTACGTGTAGCATACGTTGCTTCTTCAGCAGCTTAAAAAAAAAAAAAAAGGAAGGATTTTACACCACAAAAATGCAAGAAATTGGCAGTTTTGAACATATCAAACCACTTTAGAGAGCGAGTCAAACATGACCAGTGCCCATTTATTTATGCACTAGTGCACAATACAATAAATGCAAGACAGTGGAGAAAAGATACTGCATGCACCCGGAGATTACCTGAGCAAAACCATATCAGATCTCGACGCAAGAAAATGGAGAGGTACAAGACACCCAGAGAGACAGAGGAGAAAAGAACATGCGAAGGACCCAGCGTGAATTGAAGTCTAGTTTCCCACTCCTTTCTAAGAGGGAGAGAAGAGAGAGAAAAAAAGCCACACCAGACACCTTGAGGCCACAGAGAGCAACAGCATCACTCCATGCATAAAAGTGCACAGAGACAAGATAACTAAATAATTGAACAGTAGTAAGAAAATAGACAAATGTAGTGTAAAATCACTAAAATCCTACCTGTCACTCATGGCTTCTTGTGCACCAATAGCATAAATGTCTGGTACATACTCTATTGTTTTAGGGAGCAGCAAGTCATCTAGGCTGGCAGGGGATGCCTAAAAGTACAAACAATGTTGTGAATACCAAACCGAATCAGGCAATTCTGAAAGATACAAACAAGGCATTTCAAAAATTGACTTCTAAATGCAAAAAAAGAATATTACCAACTAATAATGCATTTCATGCCACAGTCCCATGTGACACTTCATTAGCATCCATTAACGCTCACAAATATCTTGGCCTTCACATAACTAATGATCTTTCATGGAATATGCATACTAATTATATTACTGCTAATGCTAATCGCATGTTAGCATATCTTTGTCGTAACTTTTCTACCGTTCCTACTTCGGTAAAATTGACGCTCTACAAAACCCTAGTTCCCTCAAAACTTTAATACGCATCTGCCATTCGGAATAACAATCAAGCATCACTAACCGGAAACCTTGAAGCCATTCAAAATCGAGCAGCTCGCTTTATTTTATCTAACTATTCCCGCCATTCCAGTGTTACATGTATTAAAAAAAACCCTGAATCTGCCAGATCTTTCATTACGCCGCGAATGTGCTCGTCTTTGCCTATTTCACAAGGTTTATCACTCTAACCACGTGCTCAAGAATCAACTTATTACCCCACCTTTCTACACTTCATCCCGTTCTGACCCCAGATATAATGTTGCCGTCCCATCCTCCCGAACGAACAAGTATCACGATTCTTTTTTACCCCGCACAAGTGTCGACTGGAACCACCTTCCTGCTTCCATCATTCAGATCACAGATACATCTTCATTCAAAACAGCAGTCTACCACGCTATCGCTTAACGTTGTCTGCATACCATTGTCTGCATATTACATTGCTTTGTTATGTACCACTCCTTTCTGTAGTGCCTTAGGGCCTTGAAAGTATGTATAATAAATAAATAAATAAATAAATAAATAAATAAATAAATAAATAAATAAAAATGTGCATGCACAAACATTATGCCACATATAGGACACAATACTTGACTACATACAAACGAAACTCCACCAAGTTCCTGCTTAACGAGATTTATAGCCAGTGCTAATAACATGCATACTGTGTTTTGCCAATGCTACAGCAGCATGTGCTCATTTTTTATGAAACCTTTTCAAGCTTTCGCTACTTTTCAAAAGTAAACAGTGTAGCACACTCATTACATCATGCCATTTATCATTAAATGTTGGGTGCAATATAGGGCCATCAATATTTGTTTTCATGCCAGATATCACACAACGTACAAACATCATGGTCATGCTTTGATACAGACACATATTTTAATGGGCAAGGGAAAAGCAGCTCAGATCCGACAGCTGCTTCAAAGTCACAAGGTTTCAGATTCACCTTTTTTGCCTAGTCACACACATAGTTAAAGTGGCTAAACGGCCAAAAGCAAACTTTGGCACCCATTGCAAAAGACATAAGTATATACCCCAAGAACTCAAATGCAGACTCTCCCGCCTTTCCTCAAATTAAACTTTCTTCTCCCTCTTCCAAATGTAGAGCATGTAATACAGAGTGGCCGCAGTCAACACCTGAAACAACGCACTGTTTTTCGAAAACACCTCGTATCATGGCAATAAGCCAGATGACCTAATGATAGAGCATTGCAATGGCTACTGTGGTGCAATAAACTAGCGAGTGATTGCAATCATAGAGTACATGATGCTTTATCCCTCATGTGGAACCTTTGCAATGTACAAATTTGAAATAATTTATTTCCAAGAAAGCAATGTATTGAGTGGAATTTGCAATATTACTTAGCAGAAGTGTAGACAGCTGGGCTAGTTAGTAGACATTCATGGTACTGAAGTGCTAGCAAAGGCACACACTGAGACCAATACATGACAAGTGCTTCGCGTCGTGGTCTCAACGAGTGTGTTCATTTGCACTTCAAGAGCATGATTATTTCATTTGCCTGAGACCTAAGCACCTGCTCAACGCTTGGTTGTAAATGATGCCAAAAGAAAAACAGTGCTAAAGTTAAAAGAAAAAAATAAGTCGACACCACTTTATGCACATATTCCTAAATTCTGGAAGTGAGGACTGCATCTGCACTAGGCACAATGGTTTGAAAATTACTGTCAGTCTTCACTGCAAGGTTGTTGGCATGCTCATGCAAGTGGTCGTTTATACAATGGCATCAGTGGCCTGTGCCCAATGTACAGGCCACCACACGATGTAGGAACCACATACGCAACTTCTGCCACACAGGGGATGAAGCGACTTGCATGTTTTTTCCGCAGATGGGTTCCTCTACTCAAGAGGCATTCACTCGCCTGCAGAAGAAACCCAGTTTTATGGGCACCGAGTATACCACTCTCAATCCCGCATGCACAGCAGTCTTCTTCACCCTGTGGGAGACGCAGTGCAGGTAGGGGATCATGGTCACTTGCCCTGTCAACCTCTGGCTGAGCTTTCTTTTTTGACAAACGGCATTCTCGTAAAATTACTTTTGCGAGCCCTGACAGGAATTGCTCTGGAAAACATGCCTTTTTCAATCTATCAACTTGATGAGTGAAACTTGGAGCAACTTGATAAGGACAGGAACGACCTAAGGCATTCCTCATGACTTTTAGTGTGATAGCGTGTTTCACAAGCTTCGAGTAATGAGATGAGAAATGTAGAAGGTCCTTCTTCGAGTGCGGGGCATAGGTCCAGCAGGTGTACTTGTTGCCGAAGTGAAGCATGAAGTTGAGAAAGGGAAGTTGATCACCTGGTGAAGGAAAGTCCAAGGAAGCTTGTGCAGAAACTGCGGCAAATCTGGTCAACTTTCGTGCTGACTTTGTCAGGTTTAGTGCGGAATAAGACCAGGAAATCATCGACGTAATGAAATGCCTTCACCCACCCAGTCGAATCTAGGCAATCCTGCGAGCGCCTGTTGTAGTGCACTAAAAGGCTGTCGCTTAAAATCGGGGCGATGCATGACCCTATGCAAACACCCTCTTTTTGCATGTAGAACTGCATGTTCTGTCTGACGACGGCAGAGCTGAGATCCGAACAAATGAACAAAAGGCCCAAAAACCTGGTAACACTGGTGCCGATGGCGTTCTGGAAACGTACTGCGCCGTGCTCTTCAATCTATTCTTGTACAGTATTTGTTTATTTATTTATATACATACTGCAGACCATGGTTAGGTCCAGACAAGAAGGGCACAGTTATACAAAGGCAAAATCAAAGCCACAAAAGAATAAGATAATATAGTAACAATATAACAACAGATATATAGCAATATAGTAATATAACAAAGAAGTATACTATATAGTAACATGGAAAGATTGTAAAGTAATACATAAAGATTGTATAGTAACATTGGAAAGATTGGAAAAAAAAAGTATCAGCGAGGGCTGCCTGAGGCTGAGAATAATAAAGGTCATCGATGTCCGCCAAAAATGTGTGCACTCTCAGGGGGCAAGACTCCTCCAAAAACTGCAACACCTCTGACAGTTTTCGAACAGTGAATGGGTCATTGACATTGAGCAAAGACAGGCCTTTTTTGCAGGTAAGCTCCCAAACAATGCTGCCAAGTGCCAACTTTAAAAAAATCACTCAAAAAGGGAAGCCCTCTTTGTATGTTTTCATAGCGAAGAACATGGAAAGAATTCTTGTGGAAGAACCTCCTCACCACACTACCCAGGAAGACACCAGCAACCTGCCCAAGGCTAACCGTTCAAAAGACTGGTGGCGCAGTCATCCCAGGAAATGCTGAACTTGGGACTTAGACCCAAGTTTTCTGCTGCCCCAAAATTAGACAAAATTGAGCTTCTCTCCCTTGTCAGAGCCAATGTCAGTAAGGCAGCGCCAGCTGAAAGCAATCGTGTCATCCTTGAATGCGTTGAAGCACTCCCTGTTAAATTAACAGGCATTCGGAAGCCGTGTCTGTCATGTGTTGTCACCTCACTAAGCGAGGACAACTTGAAGCTACTTCAGACGGACGAAGAAGGAGGGTTCATATGTCTTGACCTCTAGTGTTTACAGTAAAAGTGCGAAGAGTGCAACAGTGCAATTCGGTGATCCCATGTACCCAGTGCAGATGCAGCCCTCACTTTCACCAGACGTATATCACAAGCAGCTACATGTACCACGATACCGACGCTCTGGAAATATACGAGGTGTTAGTCATGCACTCCATAGGGCCTGCATGTACTAGTTCACCATCAGTTGCATTAACCAACAAAGAGATTAACTATCTCCACAGCTGAGCAATTCACTGTCCTAGATAGGGTACGACACATGCATGTGTTTCACACCCCTCCCCTTTCTCTCTCCTGGAATACATATATATTTGGACTCGCAAAAATAAACACTTTGTTGGTAATTAGCACCTGTCCTGTCCGTCTTTGTTGTCTCATTTTTTTCACTTTGTTTCCCCATAATGAATACATATTTAAATGAGCCGCTTTGGTTTATCTCAAATTTCCACTCTCGTCTCACCTTTGTGTCTGTGCATGAAAAGTCATGCAAGTATACTATGGCCAACCACAAGCACAGCACAAGATGTACATGTCTCGGCAAAAAACCACCTCTTTCTTGTTCTCGAGCCATATCTTGTAGTGCGCCGCTAAACTTCAAAGAAATGTTTGGTTTTTGCTAGGCTGTCAACGATTCACCTCACGAGTTTCACAAGCCATTAAATTGAAGCTCCGTCGCTCTGTCAAACTGTTCACTGTTCCATAAATTTTGCTCAGGCTTCACACTGGTGCCTCTGATACAAGCATGTATTTCAATGCTTTCTTTGTGTGATCGCACTTCGATAGAAGTACAGCTTTTAGAGTTCTCCTTGGCATATATGCTCAGCCACAAAATATGGCAGGGCACTTGAGAGTGTGGCCGCACACAGTGGAGTGCCAGTGCAGCGAGTGCATCTAGATGCGCGACCACATGACTTCATGTCGTGTGCTGCATTACTTGAGACCACTTCTGCATTACAGTAGTGTAGTGAAGTTTGCTTTTGGTAGCATGTTGCTCTCGTGGTAAGCCAGCCTTGCATTTGTGTGCTGGATGTAAAAAGACAGCGGTTTCACCACATCGTGCCCAGTACACTGTGTCACAGACTCCGTCAGCAACAATTTAGCAGACAACATGAACTCATGCTTCAAGCCTGCGCAAGTTTACTTTGATGTGCAGCTAGGGACTGTTGCGGCGCTGCACTAACTGCACTGGTGCATCGCGTAGCACAGCCGCACCGCTTGCTCACGAGCCCCATAATATTTTTCGGCAAGTGTACATTCGAAGGACACTGTCTAGGTGCCAACCTGTCGCCAACTTCTTCATAGCCATTGTAATCCATAGCCAGGGCCCATTTCACCAGCAAAAACAAGGAAAACTTGACAACGTGCTCACATGGGAATTCTAATAGCCCATGCCATGCCAGCGCAGTCATGTGGTACCGTTGTAGCACTGCAACTAGATAAGTGAATTTGGCTCATATTGATTGGTACAAAGGATTTGGCTCATTTTTGATTGAAAACAAGTTCTTGTCACGTGTCTCTGCAGCTTAGATTGGCTCATTTTGATATACCTGACTGTCAAAATGAAGCATATGAAGGTGCAGTTTTGAATTCAAGCAGTTTCAGTTTAATTTTGGTTTCTGGATTTGGCTCACTCTGAAAAAACACTCCTCATATGAACAAGGTACTACAGTTGGACTCCTACCTAATGAAGTTGACAAATGCTCGAAATTAGCTTGTTATATTGAAAAGCATTCCAATAACGTTATCAGAAATTTACTGCAAATGAAGAAAACATTTGATTTTTGCCTGCAGAAGATCCAGTAGCAGCTTACATGTACAAACATAGTTTTTCATAGTACGTTCAGCAAGTCTTTGGCTCTATCACAGGCACCAGCGAATCCACCACTTGGCTCGACACCTGTGCCAGGTACCTTATCTCTATCTTTCACATCTGACTGCTCATCGGAGCTGGTGCCTTGTTTCATAATCACTTCAACTAAAACATCTGTTGCACACTTGCAAATGCCTGCTGAATTGCCTAACTTCATATGTGCTGGTGCTGGATCCAGACACTGCAGATGCTCCTAGAAACAATAACTGCCACCTATGTGCTTGCACAAATCACCTATGTAGCATAATACCAATTTGCTAGTACTGGCTACAAACCTGGGCTCATATTTACAGAACTTCTCTTACAAAAAAGTGTTTCCTCATTGGCCAGCATTTGGCCACCTGCCCTACAGCAATGTATAGCAATTCATGTGATGAAACAACTGCTACACCACTGGCCAATCACAAATGACGTACACTTATGTCACAGAACATTTGTGAATTCAGGCCCTCACATGCAGTTACATAAAAGCAAACTGCAATACTTCAATGTGTTTGTGTGTGTAATGGCATGTAGGCCAGCAAACAATTAAGAGGCACTTCAAACCCATCAACACCGCAGTAATCTCTTTCTGCACATTTTTTTCTTGAAATACTCTTTTACCATGAGACTGAAGATGATTTTACTTCATGCTTTTGAAACTACAGAACAATAAAATTATGAAAGCATTGATCCTTAGGGTGATTCCACGAGAGATCAAACATGCATGTCTGCTTGATATTTTTGTTTTGTCCATTTTTTTTATATGTCCATGTAGGAATATCCAAACTGCACGGAACTGAAAATTTTATTCTTGGAAAGTGTTCTCAGCAAGCCCAAAAAATATTTGAAGGTGGCAGTGCGAGCATCCTCCTTTCGCTTACCACAACATCTTTCAATTTCACGGCTGAATTAAATGCAAACTACAAACGTCGTGTCGAAAAACTTTTCTGCTCATTTTAATACGCTTCCCAGTAAATTAGTTCCATGTACTTGTTCTCTTTGCATTGTTTATGCAAAACATTATCTTCCTACATGAAACACAAGCGAATAAAAAAACAGTTAAATGAACAAGCTTTTTCAAAAAAACTCATTTTCAAGAAATAAAAAAAACTGCAGCTCCAATTTTTGCGAAAATTTTGGATGGAAGTCCGCTTATGTCGGGCAGAAGGTGGGTGCGATATGTTTCCTCATTTGCTTTATTGACAAGATATAATGGGCCAACGTGGCCCATCTTGAGCGTGCTGGCTTTAGTGCCGCAATGACTCATTCCGGTTTGTTAACATTTACGCTCTTTTTAAAAAAGAAAAGGTAACGGCTGCCATAAACGAAGGAGCTTTTTATTGTGGCAAGAACAGAGAATGTGTTTTCTACTTTGTTTTCTGGGACGCAAGGGAGAACAAACTCGACACTACTTATGGTGTTCGAATGAATTTATTGCATGTCCTTTGCAGTTAGCATTTAAAAGGGTTCAATCACCATCAGCTGGCTCGCGGCAATTCTCGCAACGGACAGTGCATGTCCACTTGACTGATCACGCGCACACATCTGCTCATGCCATGGCTGAATTCCTGGCACACGCGGCACTGACTTTCACTCCACTGACTTCTGCTGACAATGCTTCTCGATGGCTGCAGCAAGCGCATGAAGCAGGGCCACATTCTTGATGCTGCCGCTAAGTTGGGAGACCATCTCATGTGCCAACTCAATGGAGGCAGCGCTTCCGGACCACTCAGGTTGTGCAGGGAAGCTTGGTGCTTAAGGAGTCCACCCACACCGTCACAGGCGTTCTTCCAATGCCCAGTAGCAGAAAATATCCACCTCATGGATGTATACTTGGAGTGGCACAACTTGTACAGATGATACTTACTTTTAAAATGGCTCGCCGCACCATCGCTGACGTATGTCACGGGACAGTAGATGGGTGCTTTCTCATCTAACACTTTGTTCACTCTACCTAGGGCGTAGTAGGCGTGTGCTGCGTCGTGATGCATGTCGTCGCTTATGACAGCAAAGCTGCGTGTTGCTTTCCTTGTCATGGTGGCACAGGTGAAAATGGAGATTTGTTTCTCATGCCAATGGTAGGATTGTGTTTCATTTGAGAAAAGGACAGTCCAGTTTTCTTCAAAATCAAAATGCAGAACAATGCTTCCGTGCCGCTCGCACTTTGCCTCATGAATAGCCGCGGCTTGAGTGCAGCGTATGTATTCATGAGGAATCCATTTGGTCACCCATTTGCCGAGCCCTTTCACAAAAAGGGTTGGAGACTACTTCTTCTTGATCAAGTCACCACTTTCCCAAACAGCAAATGTGACCTCATCCTCGTCGACCATTCCCAGACTGGCCAAAGTGAGACTTTCACTCCATAGGCAGCACTCGCATTCACCTAACATGCAATCTGGGGTTGGGGAGCCGTGAAGGCACAACACTTTCATGCCTTCCAATGAAATTTCCATGCCGGTTAAGTTCTCAAGCACAAAGACACAAAGGTTGGCATTAGTGCAATAAACGCAAACGCAAACCTCTTGTTACGGCACGAGCAGCACCCATTTTGCACGCAGGCTATAAACTTTGACAGGGCGGTGGCACTTTCGGAGTGAGCTGCTTTGAACATCTGGAACGTCTCGCAGATAGCGTGTCATAAACTGCTTTCAGACGTAGTCTTTCTGACTGTTCGTGATGACTGACACAACATCTTTCTTGTTTGGGCTCTGCCAAGAGCACCCAAGTTGGTCCTTGGTGAAGCAGTCAAGTGCAGCTTGTACATCCAATGGGCTTAACCGTGACCTTGTGTACGGATCAAAATCTGACCACATTCCATGCTTCTCACACCAATTTCAGGCCTTTCTGACCATGTACATTGCGAAAGCCGAGATTGCCTCTTGAATGCGTTTGTTTTCAACTTCTGCTGGCACGATGATTAAGAGACAGAGGCGCTCTCGATAGGACCTTGAAGCTTCATACACTTTCTTCAAGCTATTTAACCAGGCAAAGCATGCACGACATTCTGTCACAGATGGTTCAGGTGTACTGACGCTGCCGTATGCAGCGTTAAAGTTGAGCGTATCTTTGCCACCTCGATGCTTTCAATCTCGGTCCGTTTTCTCTTTCCGTAAGATCATAGTTATGTCAGGTTTTTGGAAAAATATTGTGCACGCAAGGGCAACCTTGGTGCGAATAATAGACAGCGCCGTTTGCACACAAAATGCAATCTTTTCACACTACTCTCATAAGATCAATTAAGCTATATTTACAACTAATGCAAAGGCACTCAGAAGAAAAAAAATGTCGTCATAGCTGGCAGGAACACATTAACAGGGTGCAATCAAAGCTGTAGAGTTGCTCTAAATGTTTCTCTACTACGCCCGTTAGCAATGTGATAAGACATGGAGTCACAGTTATAACCACGGGTTCACTGGGAATAATTGCGTTGGCCCATACAATGGGGCAGTTGCCAAGGATGCAGCAGTGGACGAACCGCAGGGCCCCTCGTCGACGCTAGCCTCAACGCGACGCTTGGTAGTCGCGACCAGTACGGTCGATAAGCAGGTCCCAGCTGCATTCTCCGGGAGACGTCAGTAGGGCCGAGTGCTGAATCAGCGCTTATGAAGGGTTGGTGCACGGGTCGTACCCGCGCTCTTCAGGAAGTGTCGGTTGGGCCGGGGCACAGGAGCAGCACTCAGCAATGATCAGCGGATCCCAGGTTGTAAGGCAGGCCCGGTTCCTCTCATCTGACCGGCCAGTCGGCTCCATCTACCCGGCTCAGTTCGTCCGTGGATCGTCGTCTGTGGACATCCCCAGAACAGTCCGGTCCATTGGAATAGCAGGGCTGCCTCCTGGCTCCATCTAGCCACAGTTTTCTTTTCCCCACTCCACGAACCGGCACCGGCTCCTTCTCGCCAGTCTTCCCAGCCCCCGCAGCGCACAATCTCCTCTTCCTTCTCTTCTCCCTTTTTTTCATTTGCCGCCATCTATTTTTTCGGGCTGTGGCTTCTTCCTTCTTTGGCTTATGTTGCATTCGTCAAGGACGTCTCACAACACAAGCCCAACGTCAAGCGCGTGTCACAAATGCCGCCCCTTTGAAAAGTTTTTTTTTTTTTTCTGAAAGAAAGAACTGCTGGTAAAAGTATGCGCGAGAGAAGAATAGAAAAATGTTCAAAGTTCAAGAAAGCACAAGTGGTTGACAGAGTGCAGAGACGCTGCACTCAACGCAGTTAACTTCAACGTTCGAAACTCTTTCGACGTGTTCAGCGAGCGTCTAATGTTCGCATTCTATAGGTGAGTGTAGTGTTACAGGTAGTAAAAGATGTTCTCTGGCATGGGAGAATGAGTGGAGAGCCAGATTGTTTTCGGCACCCAAGTCACGCTTGAACCTTGTTTGGGTGCGTTTGTTCCTTGAACCACGATGATCGAGGAAGCTTCATGCACGGTTGGTTGGTCATCATCATAGCACTTCAGCATATTGATGTGGAAGAGCTTTCTGGAACTACCCACTTGTAACCAGTAATCATGGCCGTTCTTTTTGCCAACTACATGATATGGGCCTTTCCAATGACTAAGCAGTGTGTCATTTGTCACTGGGGACAAAGTCAATACTCTATCTCCCAACGTTGAGTAGTCGGAGCGTGGACCCTCTTTCAATGTACTCTTTCTGCCTGTTCTGAGCTCACAGGCAGTTGTGATGCACTAGCTTCAACGTTCGATCGAGACATTGCCTCAGATCCACAACGTAGGTGTATGTAGTCTTGATTTAGTCGCAAGTGTTCTTTTGTCCAAAGTTCTTTTAGAACTGTAAGTGGTCCCGGCACGTGCCTTCCATATATCAACTCGAATGGCAAGAAGACCAGACTTGCTTGAGGCACCCCTCTATACATAAACAGGAGCAGTGCAAGAAAATGGTCCCAAGCCTTGTTCATGACACAACTGGAGCAGCACTTGTACGAGTGGGCCATTAATGTATCGAATTGTTCCTCTGTGCATGGGATGGTATGACGGAGAGCTCACACGTTTCATTGTGAGAAACACATTAATTTCCGTCATCGTGGTAGAGGTGAAACAGGATGCTTCATCGCATAGAATCTCTCGGGGAAAACCAATCCGAGAGAACATTTCTGCCAATCCTTCGGCTATTGAGGTTGCGTCAATGGAGGGTAAAGGAACAGCCTCCAGGTATCTTGTGGACAAATCAATCAGCATATACTGGTTTCCTTTACATGAGACAGGAGATAGTAGGCCAATAATGTTCACAGCTACTCGTTCGAAAGGCGTGTCTATCAGCGGCATGCGTCCCAATGGTGCTTTCCCAGTGTTCCTTCAGGAATAGTCCGTTGGCAAACATCGCACAAACGTACTCGTGGACTACTTCTTGCACTCCGGGCCAGTAAAAGGATGCAAGGACTTGGTCCATTGTCTTTTTGATGTCCTGGTGACATATTGTTTTCATGTGCTAGAGATAGCACCTGGGCTCACAGACACTTCGGTACCACGGCTTGCTGCACTGATTTACCCGGACAAAGCTGAGAAGTCCTATACAAGGCGCCTTCGCTGTAAAAGAATGTCTGAGTTGTGTTTTTTCTCCTCGACAGCGTCTTCCCAACTTTTCCTCTACATCCATTAGAGATTTGTCCCTTCCTTGTTCAGCACAAAATGTAGGTTTTGACACTTGCAAAGAGTTGAGGCCTACTTTCCGGTCTCCCCTGGCAGTCTGTGCCCTGAAAACAGACGAAGCCACCCAATGTGGATTCATCTCGTCAACGGATGCATTCCTGGCTGGAGATGTCAAAAGGCCTGAAGGCGAAATCTTCCACTTGCCGTCTGGATTCGTTGGTTGACGCACCCCAGGGTCATTTCCAATGATAACATCGTACAACAGACTTGCCAAGTACTTAGCTACCATGGTACCTGAACAATACGGTGAATTAATTTCCACTTGAGCTTCTGTGACCTCGATAGCCTGGCCATCCGCCAGTAGCATTATTGCTGTTGAGCCCGTAAAAGCAGCATCGGGTATGAGAGCACAGCGCACCATAATGGTGTTGCTGCCAGTGTCCTGTAGTACGGAAACCACTTGGACGAAACGTTCACCACTCTAGAGTGGCATGTCGTGGGTTGGTAACGGCAGGTCCGCTGCATCCCTCTGTTAGTTACAATGTAAAGCACACGAGAATTCTTGTTTTCCAACTTTGTTTTCTGGCGACATACAACAGGCTGCAGTAGAACTTGCGGCGCTTTTCTTTCAGCAGTCCCGCGAGTCATCATGTCCTAGCCGTTGACAATAGTCGCAGTAAGGCTTCTTCGAGTTCACGTTACAGTCAGACGGCTTGTGTCCCTTCTTATTGCAGAGAAAGCACTTGGTTTGGTTTCTTTCTTCAATTTATTCGTCCTCTCTCGTGTAGCGGTCTTCTGTCTTCTCCTCGAATGTGAGTAAATTGTTTTGCCGCTGTGCTTCCAAGAAATGAGCAGCGGTTTCTGCGATTGTCTGCACTATTCTGCAATTTCTTTCATGCAAGAACAGCACTAACCAGCTATGGCAGTTATTCATGAACTGCTTTGCAACAACTAAGTCATGAACCACATCAAAAGTCTTTCCTATGCTGGAGAGTTCGACCCACCCGTAAAATAAGCTAAATAGTCTGGCAGCGTACTGCTTACCAGTCTCTCCATCTTGGGGCTTGCTGTCACGAAAGTTTTCACGGTAGCTATCCGCTGTAAACCTGAAACAATGTAGCAAATGCTAGTTTGGTCTTGTCATAGTTGAGAGTCCTCCGGAGACAACCGACCAAACACTCTCAACGCTTTGCTGTCGAGACATAGGCTGAAAGCTGTAGCCCATTTCTCTTTTGGCCAACCCTGTCCGGTGGCTACTCATTCAAACCATTTCAGATATGTGTCCAAGTCATCGCGGGTTTCGTTGAAAAGAGCGATCAGGTTGTGCGGATTTACGAATATCAAGGATTCTGCCTGGCTGCTTACAAGCGACAGAGACATATTTGTGTGGCTGTCTGTTCCACCCAACAGCAAAATCCTTTCCTCGTGCTCTGGACGATCCTTTGCTGCCTTACGTTCCGCTACACGTTCGTCACGCGCCCTTCTCTGTTCCTCATCAATCCACTCTTTCAGTTATGGACCGACAAGACCCATGCGTTCAGCTAACACGCTAAGCTCGTGGGTACTAATTTTGTATCTACTTGAAGCACACTTGTGTCGCAACTGGCTTTGTCCTGTCACCGCGGATGCCAATTTGTTATGTCAGGTTCTTGGGAAAATATAGTGCACTCAAGGGCAGCCTTGGTGTGAATAATAGACAGGGCCGTTTGTACACAAAATGCAGTCTTTTCACACTACTCTCATACAACTGATTAAGCTATATTTATAACACATGCAAAGGCACTCAGAAAAAAAAAACAGCGTTATAGCTGGCAGAATCATATAAACAGGGTGCGATCAAAGCTGTAGACTCACTCTAAATGTTTCTCTACTACGCCCATTAACAATGTGATAAGACACAGAGTCACAGTTATAACCACGGGTTCACTGGGAATAATTGTATCAGCCCAGACGTCGAGGCAGTTGCCGAGAATGCAGCAGTAGATGAACCACAGGGCTTCTTGTAAACGCTGGCCTCAATGCGATGCTTGGTAGTCGCAACCAGCACGGTCAATGAGCGGGCCCCAGCTGCATTCTCCAGGAGACGTCCGTAGGGCCGGGTGCTGAATCAGCGCTTATGGATGGTTGGTGCACAGGTTGTATCCGCGCCCTTCAAAATGCGTCGGTCGAACTGGGGCGCGGGAGCAGCACTCAGCAACGGTCAGCAGGCGCCAGGTTGTAGGGAAGGCCCGGGTACTCGAGTCTGACCGGCCACCCGGCTCCATCCACTTGGCTCAGTTTGTCCCCGGAACAGTGCGGTCCATTGGAATAGTAGGGCTGCCTCCTGGCTATGCCTAGGCGCGCTTTTCTTTTCCCCACTCCACGAACTGGCACCGGCTCCTTCTCGCCAGTCTAACCCAGCCTCCGCAGCACACGATCTCCTCTGCCTTCTCTTCTCCCTTTTTTTTTTCATTTGCCGCCACCTATTTTTCTGGGCTGTGGCTTCTTCCTTCTTTGGCTTATGTTGCATTTGTCAAGGAAGTCTCACAACACAAGCACGTCAAGCGCATGTCACAATCGCCTGCTGTGTTTGTGAATGGAAGATGGTGGTTTCAATGGTTAAACACCAGAAGAAAGGTGGACGTACCTGTTCAAGTCGTCAATTGCTTCTTCTTCCCGGAATAATGCTTCGTCTGCTTCACCACGGATGTCACTAGATGAAGACAGGATTTCCTTGAGGCACGCAAAGCAGTGCCAGCAGAGCTCGTCAGTATCACGAATATCCTCAGACTCTGGCAGTAGCTTCCGCAGGGAGGCAACATCCAAAACGTATTCGAAACGGCAAATTTTTTTTTGTTTAGAATCTTCTTCTTTTGAACGCATAAATGATTGTCATTGAATACTTGAACCGAGCTATGAATCACATGCATCACGTGTAGCGAACAGCTAGACTAAGTCGAAAGGTTTATACTGAACAGCACCGCACTACTTCTGTCACTTTTTCCGCACCGCTGTCGTTACTGAGCCTCCAGAATGTCCCACGGTTTCATGTTTTATGAAGAAAGTCGTCTAAAGCTTTTCACTGTGGAAATGTGTAGGCAACGCTCGTT
The DNA here is from genome assembly GCF_023375885.2 of Dermacentor andersoni. Lineage (NCBI taxonomy): Eukaryota > Metazoa > Arthropoda > Arachnida > Ixodida > Ixodidae > Dermacentor > Dermacentor andersoni. The sequence goes on along the minus strand of NC_092814.1, from coordinate 219,310,664 downwards.
ATCAAAGGACAATGTCCATCTGGTGCCACTAGTGACCTCTGCTGTTCTCGGTGTGGGAAAGTGCGTCAGCAATGTGCTGACAAAGCATAATAAGTTAGGCAGCCTTTGGCTCAGTCATGCCGCACTGCACTTTTTCAGACAGCTGAAACACAGAGGTGAAGGTTGAGGTAAGACAGGAAGACGTTATCTCTGAGTGACATGGAAAACATGTGATAATGGGAAGCGAAATAAATGGCTCGGGAAATAACTCAGTTAAGTTTTTGGAAAGGCACAGTGCTAGTTGCACGTGGTGGTGCCGAAGGAGGTTCCAGTATCCATTACAGGTGGGGGATGCAAAGCAGGCAGTGAAGCAGTACCTCTATAATGGCGCACCTGCTGATTATGGAAGCACTCCGTTGCTTACGGATTAGCCTGCCTTGGCACTGCTTACAGGTGATTTACTGTGTACATCAGGCGGGTTGGCGAAGTCAGCAACAACATGCACTTGCAGTGTCTCGCATGCTGCTGACAAGCGAATAATGGAGGCGTAAGTGCGATGCCCACAGAGGTTCTATGCTGCAAAATCAGTACGCATTAGCACTTTAGAGGGCGGCAGCTCCCCACCCCCGCACAACTAGACACAAATAAAACCTGACAATACATTTTCGTTGAAAACAAGCTGCCAGAGCGAAGTTCTGAAGCAGCAAAGAAATTTGAACTAGATTTGCATACAATGCAAACTGACAGACAACCAGCAAAGGTACTGTAGCAAGCACACTCAACATGGGCCACTTTGACCCATTATATTTTGTGAATAAAGCAAATGAGGAAACATTATCACACCCACGTTTTGCCAGACATAAGCAGACTTTCATTCCAAATTTTTGCAAAAACTGGAATCGGAGTTCCATTTTTATTTTATTTTTTGAAAATGAGTGTTATTGAAAGGACTTATTTAACTTTTTTTTTTCTCTTGTGCTTCACGAAGGAAGATATTCAGCATAAATTTTGCAGAGAACATTCTATGTTCGACACCTTTTTCAAGTTTCTGTGTGAAATAGAAAACCTGCCAAGATGCAACAAGTTACAAAACCTTTCTAATTCGGGCCATATTTGGAATTTTTGTTACATTTTTTTCCTTTGTGGACAGCATAAAAAAATGCATGGAACTAATTTACTGTGAAGTGTATTAAAATGAGCAGTAATTTTTTAGACGTTTTTTTGTTTGCATTTAATTCGGCAGTGAAATATGGAAATATTGTGGTAAGCAATAGGACTCGCGCTGCCACCTTCAAATATTTTTTGGGTTTGCTGGGAATGCTTTTCGGGAATAAAATCTTCGTTTCCATGCAGTTTGAATATTTCTACGTGACAAAAAAAAATAACAGAAGAAAAGAAAAAAAAGCGGCCAGAATAAAAATATCAAGCGGACAAGCATGTTCGATCTTTCGTGGAATCCCCCCTTAGAATTTTTTGAAGAGTTACAGTTTGCTCATTACCTTGAAAAATAAATAATACACAGGATTCAAATGCATATATACTTTACTAAGTTACTTTTACTGAAGTGAATGAAAATATTACTTTTATCTGAGTGCCTGCAAAAAATTGTGGTTTACTACAGCTCTTCTCACATGGCAGCACTTAGGAAGTTATGCATGAAGTCCTCCATAACAGTAATATGCAAAGGCAAATTTTTTTTTATTAGAAAAACAATATACCAGCAACAAGCATCAAGACAGTTGCTCGACACAAATATTTTAGAAGATATTCCATTTTGGTGTTAGTTTCTTCCATGACATGAAAACCTATGAAATATTCCAGAAGCCCTATCATATGAACACCCTTACATACAGCGGCTGTGGCAGAAGCCAGTAGCACACCCTTTATCTGTACAGTGACCAGATGCCCTTGCTTGAGATTTCCTAAATTTATTAATGCTCTAAAAACAAGGTTTCTGTAATTACAAAACGTTTCAATAACCAAGAAAATAAATGTTGCTATTCTTCTGTAACTATTTGCAAAACATTTTTGTAGGAGTTCGTCTAAGAATTTTCACAGATTTACTAGTATAACACACCACGCATTGCACAAAGGATGTTTTAAAAGTAACACAACTCAACTGCTTGAAAGGGATTGCTAGAACATCCACAATTTTAAAGAATTTGGATTGAAAGCAACCCCAACAAATGGAACACAGCAATTGAATTTCAATGAGCTCTGAACCACCAATGACATAGTTTTGCACAGAAATACAAGTTCTCTGTTCACAAAGTGGGAAAAAAAAGAACTGTATGAACTTACCAATCCATTCATGTTCCATGTAGCCACAAATACATTGACTTTTCTGTCAGGAAAGTAACGATTTAGTTCTTCTTCACCAAGCAGTGAACCCTTGCCACTGACATTTCCAACCAAGTAGCTCCTGGAGATGCAGCAAGACAGCAACTTTCAGACAGTGAATAATTTGCTTTTTTGCTATAGCTTGAATCAATATTTGTGCTGCAACAGCCACCATTCACAACTCTTTATAAAGGTAATTCCAATACATGTACATTTCTACATTTACACAGAGGGGCTGCTGGTACAGCACACATACTAACACACTGATTTTAAAAAAGTGGCAATGAGAAAGGCACAATATAAAGGATAGCAATGCTGTTGCCAAAAGATTTTAAGATACACATGCAATACATTAAACGAAATACAGTTAACTACAATCCACAAACTAAACATAACATTATTATTCTCGTCAATCAAGTTTCATTTAACAAAAAAAAACTTGGCCACAATGAGTACAACAGGATTGTGTTTGTTCCTTTGAAAAAGAAGCTACAAGTCTTGTGCAACGATTTGATTGTTTCAAGCCTTGAATAAAAGTTAACTGGAAAAGCACAACTAAAGAGAAACTGCATGTTGAATATGACATCATACATGACACCTGCTGCTGCAATGTACAATAGTTGCACTAGACAGAACCAGGGCATAATGACTTTTTATTGGCACTGTGAAAGCACCTTTACACTGAATAGCCAGTCCTCCCACTCAAAAAAAAAAAAAAAAAATCGCTTCACAGAGAAGCAAGTGCCTATCACATGTATTCAGACACTTAAATAATTTATCATTATTAAAGAGAAAGTCTAAATTTATCTGTGCACAAGCATGACAACTGATCACATGCGGAATTTAGCATAGCAGAACAAACACGGCATAGTTACTAAAGCAAGCCGTTTTTGCGCAATCTAAAGCAAATTTGAAAATTTAGTGTAGAACACAAACCTCAGGCGAGCATCCTTAGTTGAAATTTTGGGGAGAACACTTGGCTGATCCGGGGGAAAGTCAACACTGTCCTGAAATTCTGACATTCCTGTAACTGTCCAAGAATGATGCAGCTTCTTCACCTCAGTAACACAGCGTGTTGATACTGTCGATGACTCGGTTTTTGCTAGGGCAGGCAGCTGATGAGGTTTGTTCACATAACTACCATTAGTTCCACAACTGAGGGACTTGAGGCTGCCTGTGCTCACGCAACTGGTCTGACGTAGCAGTTGTTCCGTTGCAAAACTAAGAGGTCGATTCAAGCTGGTGGACGATGGGCACTTGACAAGACTAGAAAGACGAACCAATTCCATCTTAGGTGTCGACGATGGTGTCTGTGTGTCGGAAGAGCAGTTCTTTTCTGCCAAAGAGCGGGGTGCAAGCTCAAAGGCTTCGTCATCTGACGACGAGCTTGCGCTTCCGTGTGTTAGCGAAGCTGTAACAGAGTTGTTGTGTACTAGACGGAGCTCCTCAAGAGGCGTTTTTATAACAGGAAGACTTTGACTCTTCTTCGTGCCGCCTTTAATTCTTTCCTTTCGGTAAGTCAGACGGGATGGCCGTTTGGGAGGGTCATCTTTTCCGGCTGCCTGGAATCGATCCATTCAGGTATGCAGTTTTTATCTGCAATTACATGTCTGCAAAGAGAGGAGGATAAAGCCTGATGACGTGAGCTTCGATATGCAGTATGCATATCCAGTGCAAAAATTTTAAAGCAAGATATTTATTGGTATAATGCACAAGCTATACCCAATACCGGTAGCTTTAGTTCTTGAATGCGGTCACTGCACTACACAGCAGCACGAAGTCCACAAGTTCATTAAGTATGAACGTTTGCTTGACGATGTTAACAGCGCCGTTTTAAAACGAAATAAACAATGCGGACAAAGTCCCAGATAAGAAACGAAAGCAAACCAGTAAAAAGAGCATTGCGGGAAAAGTTTAACCTGCGTTGGACGCAACGTACCGAATTAAATGCCAAGGGCACTGTTGAAACGTCCAAAGCCCAAATACAACGGATTGGTATATTATTCACTTTTATGCTGTTAGAGTCGACGCGAGCAGTAAACAATCAATCAACAGACACGCGAAAAACGGCAAAGACTGACGATACCACCACAGAATACCTATACCACGGACGAAACAAAAGTGACTCACGTGAACAGACAAAACAAACGTGATGCGCCAGCGATAGCGCCAATGATGCCCGTACGCAGTTGCAATCGATTGCACTGCAGTACTAAATAAATTCAACGCAAATATAATCGCGCAAGCTTAAAGTTTACTCGCATAAATATTTTATCATATGCATTCTTATTCAATTAAGATACCTAGGCACAAAGTGAATGGATGGCCGCCAGCTACGCCTACTGGGCGGAAAGTTTGAGCGTGTTGCGAGTGAGACGGACTGCGTACACCTTCACATAACAGTCATTTCACGTTTGAGGTACAGCCTCTTTTCGGACTGTTACAAACAAGAAAGCCTTGCGCTGCCATTTTTCCTAAGTCACCTTTTGTCGGACACCGGTAAACGTCAATTTTTTCCATTTAATGACGCAGTAGATGGGCCTGTTTCCGCCAGCTGAACAGTGCCTACGTGGGAGACGCCCGCTACGCTAAAAAAGACGCGCGCAGGACCAGAATAAAGTATTCCAGTCCAGTTACGGGAAAGTTGTAAGAATACGAAGAAGGGTCAATTCTTTTTAAATGTTTACTTACGCTGCATGAGTGAGCCCACCCAGCCCAATTACAGCGATGTGGTTAATGCATCCGTAATAATATTGCGGCCTTTGCCGGGAAGAAAAACCGGTACCAGGGAGGATGGGGTTCGTGTTTATCGTGAAAAGTGCTGTTTGCCAAAATACGAACAGAATGAAAACAAAAAATGAAATGGCGATACGCCGATTACAAACTTTGCGTCACGGATATTTTTTTCAAACCATGAATGACAACCTGCAACCTGACGTCTTTCTAAAACATGCAAAGCAGCGTCCTTCGCCCTCTGCTTTTCCTCATTTTCATTAAGGACATACCCACTGTTAGATACGGGGCCATTTCCTGAGCCTACTTCGAATTCCCCAGACCACATCGAATCGCACCACCGCTAATTAAGGAGAGCAGAAGCACGGATGCCACATTCCTGAGGCACGACACGTGCAAACAGGTTGGCGGACCCCACTTCGTGTGCAGCCGGTGGAGCTATTCACTGCTTGGCTCTTCCCGAAAGTGAAGGGAAGGGACTCTTCCGTCCTGGCACTGTTGCTGGTAAAGTGGGTCCCGAAGAAAGACGGCTGTAATGCGCCGTGACAACCTGGCGGCGTCGCCCCCTTCCCTCTATGGTGATGGCGCATTGCAAGTCAGCAAGGCAACACCCCAGGGAGAAGGAAGCCCTAGGACAAACACCCGAGCAGCGACTCTCCTCGCCGGGTGTGACTCCATCGCACGGGCGCCTACCATTGGCTGAAAATGGCGTCACCTGAGCGGGCTCTCCCATTGGCCGAACGTGACGTGTCTTATCGACACCGAAGGGCTTGAAAGACGCAGACCGGGAGCAGCAGAAGAGCATTCCTAAGAGCATTCCTAGAGCATTCCTGGATTCATCTCTCTCGAACTTCTTGCGACGGGCCGCAGCGTCCGAGTTGCTGCCGGCCCGTAATGACTCTACGACTGTTAATTGACTCTCACTGTAAATAATGTAAATAAACCTCCCAAGTGTTTCATCCCAAAGTCCTCCTCAACTCCTACACCACTAAGTTATCATCCCAAATAAAACGTTTCGCTGACTGCCTAATATATCGTGCAATAAATATAACCACGACCATTTAATCTTGCAGAACGACCTTGACCTTGTAAGTCGCTGGTGCAGTACATGGCAGATGACCCTGAGCTCTGACAAATGTAAGGTCATGTCGTTCTCGCGCAAATGTTCCAACTCTAACTTCTCCAATACTATAAATAAAACAATTATCCTTCCGGAATTATCGTATAAGTAAGTACCTTGTAATTAATCTTACGCCTGCTTTTTCGTGGAATGCTCACATAACGTCTATGTGCGCGAAAGCATGCAAACCTTTGGGTTATTTGCGGCGAAACTTGCAAAATTCCCCGGCTTGTTTGCAAATTGGCATACCAAACTTTTGTCAACCCACAATTAGAATTTGCTTCTTTTATTAGGTCTCCGCATTAAAAGTACTTCAATTCCATGCTGGAATCAATCTAAAATCGAGCAGCACGTTACATGGCCGTAACTACGACAGGATTTGTAGTGTAATATGGATAGGACGGGATATTTCCCTCCGGTAGTTAAAAATTCGACGCACAATAAATCTTCTTTTGCCTTTTAGATAGATACGTTCATGACAATCGGCCCCATTTACTACTCATCCAAGCTTCCAAGCGCATGTCTAGTCGCCTAGCAGTAACCATAGTATCTCGCGCACCTTCGGTAATATACGGTCATTTTGCTCATCAGCAATGTCTCGTGCCATAAAAATCTGGAACAGTCTTCCTGATAACGTTATCTCTTTATCAAATCGTGATGCCTTTCGTGAAAAACTGCAATTGCTTTTTCGCTAATAATGTATAATGATGTTCGCGAGTTACTTTCTATGTTTTTCTTCTCTGCTGATTGTATAGTTCGATGTTTTCAAATGTAAGCACAGGAATCGTCCCTTTTCTATATATACGTCTGTTTTTGTCTGATAATGTAATCACTGTTATTTGCTCTCTTGGTAACATTTTGCGTTGTACCCCCTTACTCAATGCCCTAAGTTAATAGGCCTGTAAAGTACAATAAACATACATACATACATACATACATACATACATACATACATACATACATACATACATACATACATACATACATACATGCATACATACATACATACATACATACATACATACATACATACATACCAGAGGCGTAGCCAGGGGGGGGGCTTATGGGGCTTCAGCCCCCCCCCCCCTTGAAATTTTTTCGTGCTGTTCATGCACCGCCCACCCAAGCAATCCGCGGTGCCGGAAATCATTCTGAATTTTCTCTAGAATGTCTTTTTTAACGCTCCAAAAGACATTTCAGCGCGAACCTTGCGAACTCGGGCTGGATTTCGCGGCAGCGCCCATGCACCGGGAGTCACATAACACAAGCAGCCCCATCCGAGCACAAAGTTTCATGGGCGTTTTGATGGCGAACGGGCTCGTCGCGGCATCGCGGGGAGGCCGCGGAATCTATGGGGCACATGAATGTCAATTCCAAAATTTTATGGGTAAAATCTCATAAACTCTTGATGTGAAAGGTGCATTGACATTTACAAAGTTGTGCTTTAGATTTTCAAATGCGGAACTTTGTGGGTTTAATGTTGTTATAAGCATTTGACGCCAAAGGTCTGCTCACTTTTCTAAAGTCTTTCATCGGAACATACAACGAGACAAGCCAAATCAACACACTAGCCGACAAGTTGACAAAGCACGCAGCGAGGTCCGATGAGACGAAGCGTTGTGGTGGTTCATTTGTGCCATCATGTCACATAAAAAAATATCAACATTTTTTTCACCTACGCCAAAACATCCATGTCAAGACACTAAAGCCACCGAAGGTAACTACGTTCTTAATTATTTCTTCTACTTTGACTTTTATTCGCGACGACAGATTGAGCCTCTTCAATTTTTTTGTCCTCGCTACCTTACCCACGGGCTCCCAGAGGCAGCCAGAGCGCATGCGTTTCTCTCGTGTTGCTCCGACCACCGCGCGGCGCACTTCGGTGCGCGTTCGCTTTTCTCTGGCCGAGTGGATTTTCGCCTGGCAGAGTTTTGGGCACTTTCTGGCTAGCAGACGAGAAAAAGAAACTATCGTCGCTCGCCGCCATCACTGTGGGGACTCGACGAATTGCACCGCGTTCGCTTGAGCGCAACCTCTCCGGAAAGTCTTGTCTCGCCAGTGTAGGATACCGAGCAGTATGCGTATGGTTCTCGGTGGACCAAGCGTCTCACGGTTTCTTCGATATTCTTTCGGTAGCCACATTAAGTGCCCAAAGTAGGCATTCGATAGTGGCCAACATACTTTGCGCTTTTTCATTTCGGTGGTGTCCTTAGCCCAATATTGTTCAATATCATACTGGTGGGCCTTGCAGACGAGCTACCTGAAACAGCGCGTATCAGTACGTACGCGGATGATATCTGTATTTGGTCATCTGGGGTCACACGTCCACAAGTGCGTGCAAGGCTCCAACGTGCGGCTACCATAACGGCGAAGTACTTGCGCCGTAGAGGCCTGCAACTCTCAGCAACTAAGTGTGCAGTCATGGCATTCACGCGCAAATCAATGTCACATTATCCAATCGTTGTCGACGGAACGGCGCTCCCTTTAGTCACCCACCAGAGATATCTTGGCGTGATAATAGACCGCAGTCTTTCTTGGACCAAACATTTACTGCGCTTAGGGCTAAACTGACCAACTTCATACACGTTCTTCGTGTAATATCAGGACTGAGATGGGGCCCCTCTGAGCGAAGTTTGCTCCAAGTGTACCAGGCACTTTTTGTGGGCTACATACGCTACAGCATGCCTGTGTTATCTAACATGGGGTCATCTTGTATACGCACGCTGGAGAGCCTTCAGGCACAAGCACTACGGATATGTCTTGGCTTGCCACGCTGCACGTCAACTAAGGGCACAATAGCGGAAGCACGGGCTTGTCCTATCGACATATACAGGTCTTGTGAACCTGTGCGAACCTATCTTCGCCTGCTAACCAGACACTCACACCATCCACTGTCAACACTTCCAAGCACCAACCTTGACTGTGCTTTTTCTAAAGCTATTGCATGTCACGCAAGCATTGTACCTGCAAGATTCCAGGCCACCGACATCCCCGCGACACCTCCATGGACATTGCCAAGACCACTAGTGAGGCTTCAGATACCCGGAATTAGGAAGAAATCTCACGTTTGCTCCATTGGCTTGAAGCAGCTCACCCTGTCCCATATATTTACATTATATAGTGGGACTGTACAAGTATATACCGATGGTTCGGTCACGCCATCTGCCACAACGGCCGCATTTGTCATCCCACAACTTGGAATTACTCAACGATTTCGATTAGACCACAAATCGACATCTACGACTGCGGAACTTGCTGGAATACGGGAGGCTGTCCGTTTTATGAGAACGCAGACACCCCATAAATGGATGATATTGTGCGATGCGAAATCAGCGCTACAGGCGCTAAAATACTTTTTAAAGAAAGGACCATACTATCTGTTCGTGCTGGAAATCGTCGAACTTTATCACAGTGCCGAGTTAAGTGGCCACGTGATCACCTTTCAATGGGTGCCTAGCCATTGTGGTGTTTTTGGTGATGAACTCACTGACGGTGAGGCAAGATCGGCCTCCTCTTCCTCTGATGAAATACGGATTGCCTACTCGCGACCTGACACCAACTCCATGATCAAGGCACTCATGCAGGACCTTACAAAGGCTTACAGAGCCCACTCTGATAACATTCACAGACGTCTACATACGATTGACCCAGGCGGTAAATTCTGTTTGCCCCCGAAGCTTACACGGAGCAAAACATCATTGCTACACAGGATTCGGCTCCGCGTTGCTTTCACCCGTCGCTACGCACACCTCAGCGGCCAATCGAACAGCCCTCATTGTGTACACTGCCAGATGCCCGAAACACTGCAACACGTACTTTGCGACTGCCCAGCATAAATGCTGGAGCGAAGGACGTTAGACAGTTTCCTAGCCAGCGTTGGCAGACAACTACTGTCGGAGGAAGCTATCCTCGGCCCATGGCCTGACGCTGCAATTTCAATGCGTGCAACAAAAGTATTGTTGAAGTTCCTACAGGACACCAAGCTCGACGAGCGGCCCTAGCGAGGCAACTGTCTCATGTACATAAGCACTCACCACTTCTCTTATCATCATCATCCATCCCAATACTTTCACTCCCCTTCCCTCTTCCCCAGTGCAGAGTAGCAGACTAGAGCGCACTAGCTCAGGTCGACCTCTGTCTTTCCTATCAATAAATTCTATTCATTCATTCATTTCGGTGCCCCGGCCCCACAAAAGAAAAAAAAAAGACATTGTTGTGGCACAGCGAATTGTCGTATGATGAAAGTTCGATTTTTTTACTTCTTTTGCAGACATTAATGGGCCATGGGACGCTTCACTTGCCGGATAGTCTTATTATATAGTATTGCGATAGCTATTATGTGGACACTCCAGGCGCATTCCTGCTGTCGCCGTCGGCCTCGTGTTTCGTATAAAGTCCAACGGCGATAACATCGTGACCGTGCGCCGCATGCTGTATGTGCGAGGGAAAGCGTAGGGAGGAGGATTGGGGGCTGGAATGGGTGAGACGACGATAGTGGCTCAGTCTTGTGTGCGCAAAGGAGAAAAACGGGGAGCAAGCGCGCCGCCTTCCGTCGGGCGCGATACATCGGGGGGGAGTGGATGGAATGGGGGTGGGATCTAGGATTCTGTGAATCTCTGATTGCGCAACATGTTTATTTGCCTTGTTTGACGCATTGTATACCCTGACTTTTTTTAGATACGTAGATTTATTGGAGATTTATACGTATATTTAAATATTTTGTTGTGGGGTTTTGTGTATACGTGCAGTGAACTTTGTTTCCAGTGACACTTTTTTGCCTTTTATCAAGCTGTACATTCGCATTTGTATATTCCATTGCATCTTCGCATATATAATGTACGAAGGTGAGTAAAATGAAAGTGAGCCAACCCACCCCGCGCAATAATTGTTCGGTCCATTATCTGCGAGGCATGCACGTGACACAGAGGCATCTCTCTATTACAATAGTGACGCGCAGGTGCGAGTATCAAGGTTATTTAATGCTCTCATACACTGGGTAGAACATGGTTGCGCGACATAATGGACGCTCTAGAAGTTGAGCAGCGTGTTGCCCTGAGGTTTTTGACAGCTGAAAGTATTTCCCAAAAAGAAATTAGTTGCCGTATGGCTGCCGTGTGCGTTGAACATTGCATTTCATTGGCCACTGTGAAGCATTCGAGCAAACGTTTCAAAGAAGGACGTGAAAGTTGCAAAGACGATCCAAGGCAGGGCCAAAGCCATCGTGGAATCACCCTAACAAAATTGCAAAGGTTGATGAGCTGATGAGACAAGAACGGAGGATGAGCATCGATGAACAGGCAGAGCGTGTGAACATCAGTCACGGTTCGGTTCACGGCATAATTCATGAACATCTCGGTTATCCGCTCTTGTTTGCGCAATGGTTGCCCAAGATGTTGAACTACCGCCAGAAGACGGAGAAGTTCAGCGTTGCCTTGACTTATCTGATCCGGTATCATAATAAGGGTGACGACTTCTTGTCCCCAGTTGTGATCGGGGACAAACCATGGTGCCACTTATACGAGCCTGAAACACGACAGCAAAACTTACAGTAAAAACATTCGAATTCACCACCCCCCAAAAAGGAAAGGCCGTCATTTCCGCCGGTATGGTGTTGACGTTTTTTTCCGATCGTCAGGGGCCATTACTGATAGAATTTGCTAAATCTTGAGAGCCTATCAATTTGTTTCGTTATTGTAAAACGCCAGATCGGCTGCGTGTTACAATCAATAACAAACTACGTGGAAAATTGACGAATGGGGTCATCTTGTTCCACGATAATGCCATCCCCACGTCGCTCATGTAGTTAATACAAAACTGGCAATGTTCAAGTGGGAAACGCTGCAACATCAGCCATACAGCCCAGACCTGTCACCTTGGGACTTCCACATTTTGGAGCATTTGAAAAAACAGCTCAAGCGAACCATATTCGTGTCGGACGATGACGTCAAAGAGTCAGTAGCAGACTTTTTGAAGCAGCAACCCAAGGAATATAATGAGACGGGAATCACGCGACTCGTTAGACAACGGGACAAATGTCTAAATGATCATGGAGACTACTTTTAAACAAGGTACCCCGTTTGTTATATATTCGCATTGGCTGACTTTCATTTGACTCGCCCTCGTTTATTTTGCAGAACTCCTGCCTTTTAGGCGTGCTCTCTGTTGCGGCTATAATTTCGGTGCAATTACTCACGATACACGACCGGTGACAGCTGCTCCTGCGTAATACATTGGAACAAATGACAGCGTCATAGAGATTTTTCACTGGCCGTTGCATATGTACAAGAATCTAAATAAGGTTCTTGAATGACAAAGTTTCATTACAATATTTCTCCTCAGCTTGTTAATTTCATGGCCTTTACATTTTTCATATCAGCGGCGTGGACTGCCTTGCTGGTTTCGAACTGATATAGTTCTAAAGTTCGTGTGATATTTTATTTACTTATTAAATAGAGAGAAAAAACATGGAAGCATTGATATCGGTTATTTTGGGCACAATTTTTGGCACATACAAGTATATTCTTTTATGAATTTTACTTGTTTTGACAGTGCGTAGCATTCAAGAATTCCTTTGGAGCATCTTTAGCAATGACAATGCAGTTATTATTCATCTATTTGATCCTCAGACAAATTGTTTAAAGGGGCCCTGAACCACTCTTTATCGAAGTGGGGAAAGACATTTGAAGTGAAGATAGGCTATTTCAGAACCACTTTGCCCCAAAAAGTACTTCAATGCGTTCAGCAGAAGCGAAATTATCGGCAACCAAACGCGGCCTCAGCTGTGCTCCCCTTCCTCCTCCGATGCCTTGCGCTGCGAAAGCTACGGCGGAGAAGTCACCGTGGCGCGCATTTCAAATTTCCGATTTCGTGCCTATGCCGTGCTAAACGTAAGCCAAACGCGGCTGTCCTCAGAGAGCCGTAGTGGGCTTAGCCACTGGAATCGTGGCGGCACCTCACGGCGGCCGCGGTGTAGCCGAGCGCAGCGACCAATAGCAGCCACGTATTGGAGTGTGCTTTATGGCGAAACAAAGCAGACAGAAAAGAGCAAGGATCATGGGGTTTTTGAAACGAGAGCGTTTGAGAAAAAGGTGACTTCGCGCTCCGCTTGCGAGCTCCACGAACCGCGTGCGACACTAGAACTTGTCTTAGATGTTCACAACAGCGTATGCTACCCGCGGACTATGTTATTTCACCAAGCCCGAGGGGTGATTCAGGGCCCATTTAAGAGGAAGCTTTAGCTCGAGCCCAACTCCCACGCGGCCTATTCAAATACACGTAAAACGCAGAAACGCTTTTCTGTGATAACCCCCGGATCGCTTTTAAATAAATTTGTTGCATTTGAGAGAGAAAGTTGAATTCTAGCGTCTGTTGGAAGCGGAATTTCTATTTAGGGCCTGAACAGGTTTTAAATATTTTGAAAAACTCGAAAGCTCAAAAAAAAAAAAAAATAGGAGCACGACGTTTACAAACTAGTAGCTTTGCATCAAGCACACATGTCGCTGTTAAGTAAACGGCATCTATTATAACAGTCAAAGTGGACAAATTTGGTGTGTCAATTCGTATCTTACGTGAATTGGTTACGTTGTGTACAAGGATTCTGCGAAAGCCGTATTTCCATAATGCTAAATTTCTTGAGATTCACGTGTAACATAGAATTTTGTCCGCTGTAGATGTACTATTAGGTGCAATTCACAGAATTGTGATATCATTTTTCATTGCTGAGTTACATAATTTTAAACTTGATAGTTTAGATTTCTGAAAATTTGCGATTTTGGTGAACTTTCAATGAACAATTGACAACCTAAATGAAAAATTCGAAACAGCAGTCACTAGAATTTAAGTTTTTATTTTAAATGCAACAAACCTCGTCAAATTTGGTGCATTGGTTGCCGAGAAAAACGAATTCTCCTTCTACATGTATTTAGATACGAGTACCCGAGCTAGAGCTTCCTCTCAAGGAGGAGGCCGAGCTGCAATGTGAGCGCCCCCCCCCCCCCCCCCCCCCCGAACGAAATTTCTGGCTACGCCACTGCCCCGCAGCGCGGCCGCCGGTTGTCCATTGTCTTGCGTCTTGAACGGCGCGTGGTAAGGGGTCTCCGGAGACGTTCCCTCGGCAACTCCCCCGCTCATAGCAGATCAGGTCGGCGGTGGCGGGTTTAGTAACAATAGTTGGTCCGCCGATCGCGTTTAGTCACAACGGCGCCGAGGCTAGAGCGTAACGGTGGCTTTCCAAGAAAAGTTGACGCCGCTGTCGCAACTGCCTGGCAAAACTTGCACCTCAGCGGGCCGTTCTTAACAGCGCCTCCATGGCCCGGAAAATTTGGACTGTCCAGCGCTAACAACCTCTGGGCAGGAAGAGAACGGCTGGTGGCCAGGGGCCCGGGTGATGCCTTGGCTCGCAGCGACCACTTGTGTAATGATGTCACCACCCCAAAACATTCAGCAAGGACAAACAACTGCAAAACGAACCCCACAACACGGCTCTGCGCCGAGATGACGCACCTTAGATCTCACTTTAGACCCGCTAGGCTTCAATGAAAACATAAGTGCAGAAACAAAAAATGCTGCATTTCGCTATGCCAACTTTTTTTAAAAGCAATTTCGTGCTGACAAATTCAGCAATCATAGAGGGAATCCTGCTAAATGAGAGGGGATCTTCTTGGCTTAACAAAATTAACACTAGTAACCCTAAAATTTAGGCGGGACCCTCAAACGCAGAATTCAAATTAGCCTGCTCAAACCATCCGCATTGCTATGCAACTTTCCCTTCTTATATCTAACGGAGAAGTTGTATTCTTGGAGAGTGAGGCTCCATCGGAGCAAGCGGCCATTTATGTGTGACATTTGATTGAGCCACGTCAGAGGACAGTGGTCGGTCTCGAAGATGAACTTCGCTCTGTACAAGTAACACGACAACTTCTGGGCGGCCCAAACTAAACAAGCGCATTCCTTCTCAGAAGCGCTGTAGGCTTCCTCTCTTACATTTAGTTTATGGCTGGCATAGAGGATAGGATGCTCCTCGTTATCGTCGCCGACCTGACTAAGTACCACGCCCATACCTCTGTCGCTTGCGTCGCATTGAACTATGAATTCCTTTGTGTAGTCTGGCGCGCGAAGCAAAGGACGAGAAACCAATAGCGTTTTCAAACTTTGGAAAGCGTTCTCTTTGTCCTTATCCCAGTGTACGCTACTCGGTGCTCCCTTTCGGAGGGCGTCCGTTAATGGACTGCCATTTGCGAGTAATTCGGGATGTACCGTTGATAGTACCCCACAAGTCCCAAAAATGAACGAAGGTCTGTTTCCGTGCGCGGCTCAGAAAATTCTCCAATCGTAGCTATTTTCAGCTCGGCCGGCCGTCTCGTGCCCTGGCCGATAACATGGCCCAGATAAGTAAGTAACCTGTGAACAACCAAATCTACACTTTTCCGCTTTCATCGTTAAGCCGGTTTCCCTCAACCGTGAGAACACCTGTCTGAGCTGCGATACGTGTTGTTCCCAGCTGTCCGAAAAAATTGCCACATCATCAAGATATGGCAAGGCGAACTCCTGCAAGTCTCCTAGGACAATATTAATTAATTTAGAGAAGCTAAACGGCGCGTTCTTCAGCCCGAAGCTGAGTGCGAGAGGGCGAAAAGTGCCTACAGGTGAGATGAATGCGGCATAGCGGCTGGCACTTTCTGAAAGGGGAGCTTGCCAGTACCCCCACACGAGATCTATAGTGGAAATGTATTTAGCAGCGCTAACTCTTTCGATTCGTTCCTCAATGTTGGGTATCGGTACAGCTGATCCCTAGTGATGGCATTTAACTTCCTGTAGTCAACACATGGACGAGGGTCCTTGTAAGTGGTTTATATACCAGTATTAGCGGTGACGTGTAGTCACTCTCAGCGGGTTCAATAACTCCCAACTCTAGCATGTGCTGTATCTCTGCCTCCATAATCTCTCTCTGTCTTGGAGACACCCTGTAAGGCTTTGATCTTACGGGTTCGGTTGATGTCAGCTCTATTTCATGCGTTATTAGTTCGGTTCTACCTGGCCGATCACTGAACCTGTCGAGATATTCCCCTAACACCACTTTTAGCTCATCTAGCTGCTCGGGTCTTAGAGCGTGCGAGCTTACCGAATGGTTTACTACTTCTTCTAGGCCCATTTCAGAGTTGGAGGCCGCCCTATACTCCTTAAACTTGGTACTAGTGCGATCCTGCTCTTTGATAGTATAGTTAACGACTCCGTTCCGCTCTATATACGGCTTCATCAAATTGCAGTGATATATCCTCACCTCCTTCCTGCGACCGGGAATTTACAGAGCACAGTTAGTATCTAAAAGTTTGTGCAACACTTTAACTGGCCCGTCCCAGTGAACTTTAAGCTTGTTCTTTCTTGAAGGTTTGGGGATCATTACCTGGTCTCCGGCGTTAAACGTACGAAGCCTCGCATTCTTGTCGTAATAGAATTTGGCGTTCTTTTGCGCCACTCCCATGTTCTTTTCGACTCGCTCTTGGGTTGCGCTTATAGCCGTTCCAGCAGATTTAGCACGTATTCAACCACTGTTGGACTCTCTCCTCTTTCCTCCCACATCTCTCTTAACATTCTCAGTGGAGAACGGAGTGTCCTCCAATACACTAGTTCTGCTGGCGAGAACCCTGTCGCTTCATGTGGAACCGTTCGCAAAGCAAACAAAGCTGCCGGCATGCAGTTCTCCCAGTCATCCTTGTGCTCGTAACAGAGCGCACGCAAAACTCGCTTAAGCACTGAGTGCCACCTCTATACACTGTTTGACTGAAGGTGATAGACGAAAGTGTGTATTAACTTTACCCCGCACTTTTGCAAGAATGTGGAAGTCAGTGCGCTGGTGAATACTGACCCTTTATCCGCCTGAATTTCGGCTGGAAACCCAACTCGCGCAAATACTGTCAAAAGCGCGTCTACTACTTCGGTGGAGCTGAGCTCTTTCAGAGGGATTACTTCTGGAAACTTTGTAGCCGGACACAGCATGGTAAACAAGTACCTGTAACCCGATTTTGTTTTTGGTAGAGGCCCTACTGTGTCTATCACAAGTCGTCTGAAAGGTTCTGTTATTAAGGGCACTACCTTTAGTGGAGCTTTCCAGGTCTCTCCTGGTTTACCCGAGCGCTGGCAGGCGTCGCATGATCTTACAAAGTTTTCTACGTCTTTGAAACAGCCAGGCCAGTAGTATTCCATAAGCAGTCTTTCCTTTGATTTGTTTATGCCTAGGTGGCCGCACCACCCATTTCCATGACAGACTCATAAGGTCCTCCCTGTACTTAGTAGGTACGACTAACTGATCTAAAATCCTACCCTTTCGATCTCTGTAGTGCCGATACAACAATCCTCCGCTCTCATGTATCGTCACGTTACGCCTAGCAATACCTTCTTTAGCTGTGTGGTGTAATTTAGCTAAGCTGTCATCATTCTTTTGCTCGGCTGCCAGTGACTCTCTGTCCACACGTAAGAGCTGATCAAAGATCTTTGAGGCCGGTGATAATAACGACCCTGTCTCGCTTGCGAGTACGTCAGCTTGCTCCTCCTGCAGGCGTGAACTTTGACAGTCTAGTGATACGCTCTCATTGAGCTGGTCAGCTGGCAGGCTTTCCTCGACTGTTTTTTTGTCCCTCGGGCCTAGCTCGGATTCGGGTATTGAAGTTATCCCTTTTTCTGCTTCCGCTGGAGCAGCTTGTGCATGTCCATCCGAAAGCGGCGCGATTTTACGAGCTTGGCCTCGCGTCAATGCCTGTACTACGCCCTCTCCCAGTTTAAGCCCTTTTTCGCGCAGTAACTGATTCGAACGATTCGAAAAAATGTAAGGGTACTGCAGTGACAAAAATTTGGAAACTGCAGCCTGGGTCACTAGCTCCCCGAATGGTCCACTGATTTTGACTTTGGCCATGGGCAGACACACGCTGTGTTCTTCTACAACCTGTTTGATCCATGCTACTTCTCCAGTGAAGTCTTCTACCGTCACGTAAAACGGATGGACAATGTCCATCGTGGCGGCACTGTCTCTTAGCGCCCTGCATGGTTTGCCATTAACTTGCAGGTCGTGAAGATATGGGCTTAAAAGTTCCATATTCTCGTCTTTTCCATCTACGTAGGAAAAAACTACGCTAGGCTTTCCGCAGTTCACAGCGATATGTCCCAGTTTGTGGCACTTATAGCAGTGGATCGGTCTAAAGATTTGAATTTTCTTTTCTGCTCTTTTTGTACAGTTTCGCCGTTAGGCTTCTCCTCGCTCTTTTCTGCGGGCTTTTCCTCCACGTCTACAGGCTCCGATCGTATAGTCTGCGAACCCCTTTTAAACGGAAATGGTTTCCGCGGTCCATTTCGACCGTCCCAATTACCGTCCTCGGCGTTCAGCTTTCTACGCGTCGCGTACTCTTCGGCTAATTCCGCCGCCCTTTCCACAGTCTTTACATTTCCTCTGTTTTGCACCCACAGCTTCACAGATGGTGGGATGCTTTTGTAAAACTGCTCTAGACACATGCATTCAATGATCCTGTCTCGGGCCCTATAACGTAAAACTATTCCAATATGTTTCTATTCCAATACCCCGACGTCAAATTTGCGTAACCACCGACGCAAGCACCGGGCGGTCACCCGCAGGGTTGTCTGAACAGACCAATCAAACGCTCTCCTCGTTCATAGGAGGTCACTTTTGTTTGCTTGAAAAACGAATAACATCGCCTACGCTGAGCGGGTTGTCGTATCTAATTGACTGACAAGAAGCGAGGAGAACGCTCAAGTGGAGAGGGATTCACTGAGGCAGAGCCAGTGCACTGAAAATCGTTAACCGGATGAAGAGGGTGGTGCCGGCGTCTGCAATTGGTCGGCTTTCCCTTACTAAGCTTGTGGTGGCTGGTCGAAAATCACGGCGGCATGCAACGGAAGCTTAAGAATGACGCTAAAACTGACCCTTAGCAAAGAAGAGTTGGCTAAATGAGGTGGTAAACGTGCCGAAAGGGCTCGAAAACGTTACACGGCCACGCAAGAAGTTTTATTATACGCAAATACACCCGTGCTCTCCGGCAGGTACGAGTAGCCAGCGTCTCAGCGATCGGCGGCAGCCATCTTTTATTCCTTTCGGAACGGGGCAGCCTGCGGCTATTCCGACGAAAATTCAGTTTTTTTCGGCATATTAATGCATCTTTATCGCGTACACGTCACTTTGACGCGGTGAGGTTGTGCGGTTTTGTGACGTCGCGTGACAGGCAGGTGAAGTGGGTGCAGCCCGAAAACTTTTTACCAATAGCCGAGGGCTAATGGCGAAAAGGGGTCGAATCAGAAATAACTGTTTTTCTTTTTTCTGTCAAATCATGCATAATCAGTGTGTACATATCATATCAGATGGGGAGGTATCGCGGTTTTCGTGATGTCGCGTGACAGACAGGTGAAGTGGGCGTGGTCGAAAAAAGTTTTTGACCAATCGTGGAGGGCTGATAGCAGAATTGGAATAGAAAAGTTTGGAATAGTTTTACGTTATAGAGCCCCTGCTCTCGTACGCTTCCGCGCTTTTCAGCCACTCGACTAGGTTTGCCTTTAAGCTATATGCAAACTCCGGATACCCCTCGCTATCTTTCCGTCGCTATCGTCCAACCCTCGTGTACCCGAGCACACGAGGGTTGGACCCTCCCGCGTGTAGCCGTGCGCGGCTTAGCCGTGTCTGGGGAAAAGGGGATCCTGGGGGTTGAGCTGAAGCTGGGTGTTTGGACCTTTAAGGCCCCCCGGCGGAGGCAACACACCTCTTTGGCCTCTGCTTCACATAGACGGCACCCCCGGACTGACCCACCCGGGGGAAATCGGCAGTTGCCTCTTCCTGTCCCCCTCTCCACTCTTCGTCTTTCTCTCTCACTTTGAATCTTTCCTGTCTTCTACTCACTTCAGTTTACTTCTCATTTTCCAGGCAGCAAGGGTTAACCGTGTGTATCTACCCAACCTTGGGTGCATATATTAGGTTATAGCGGCGTTGTATAGCTGACGTATACAGGTATGTTCCTAACCTCGTAGCGTCCCCTTGTTGGGCTCGGTGGTGGGTGGCTACCATCGCCGCTGAATATTCCAAGAATACATGGCAAATGCATTCCCCCCCCCCCCCCCCCCTGCAGATCGTCTTATCAAAAGAAGGCGCACCGAAGCAATTTTTGATTTCACTTTGAAAACCAACGCAGAAACGTTCCCACGCTACCATGTGATCCACAGTGAAGGATCTCTGCCAATGAGAAAACTATCGCCATTCCTAATAGCAAAATGCCTAGTAGAAAAAATCGGAAAGCAATACAAAGCTTCAAAGATGTCAAGTGGGGACCTCCTCCTTGAACTCAAAACCAAAGACCAAGTTGCAAAGCTCGCTGATCTAACCAGTGTCGGTAACATCAAAGTCACAATCTCAGCACACCGTTCTCTCAACACAAGCAGAGGTTGTCAGATTCGTCGGACGGTCCTACCGCTGTCAACCAGATGTAGGAGTCGTCGGACTATCTCGCCGCTGCCACCATTTGAAGGAGATGAAGGTCGTAGACAGGAACTCGGTGAACAGGATTTATTTACATATTAACAGTTTAAGCAGGATACATTGGCAGACTAGCGTGACTCCCATATGGAGCCCGCAAAACTAACATACAGCAAACAGTTTACGAGCACACAGCTCACTAGTACATTTCTAGTATGACAGAGCACTCAGCTCCCGACAACGATCACGACACGAGCACCCCCTAGCAGCCGGCAAACGCTGCTTATAAGCTCTCCGCTTGACGTCATAGTTCGACGTCATCGTTCGGCGGGGACGGAGCAGGAATGGTCGGGAAGGTTCGTCCAAGCATTGTAAACTTGCCGCCGCCCCGCACTATCGTTTACGCCCAAACACACGCAAACACACAGGTGCGAACCCATACACACAAAGGCTCCGGAGTCGACGACCGAGGGCTTCGTAGAACTGTGCTCCGTCTCGGGTGGTGCGGCCAAGTACCAATTTCCTGAGTTGGTCGTGCGCCACGTGGCTGCCGGTCATCCGCAGTTCTCGGTACCGCCCAGCTTTCAGTGCCGACGTCAGAGGGCTTCGTAGAACTGCTTTGTCCCGGGTGGCTCGGCCAAGTACCAATTTCCGGAGTTGATCGCGCGCCACGTGGCTGCCTGCCGACCGCAGTACTCGGAAGAGCTCCCTGTCTGGTGGGCTTGGAACATGTGCAGCGGGCTGAAAGCTGGCCCGTACGGCCATTCTTAACAAGGTGTAATATCAGAAGAAGATTTCTTAAACCTAAGCGATGAAGAACTCCTGGAAGGTTTCCAAGAACAAAATGTAATCAAAGTTCAAAGAATAACTCTCCGAAGAAATGACGAACAAATCCCGACCAAACACGTTATACTTACCTTTGGTACCAGTATTGTACCTACTACACTTGACGCAGGCTATCTTAAGATCAACGTAAGACCGTATATCCCAAACCCGAGGCGGTGTTTCAAGTGCCAGAGATTCGGACATGCATCGCAATCATGCAGAGGTAAATCGACATGTGCAAAGTGTAGTGCCAATGACCATCAGTCGGAAAACTGTAATGCTGCTCCACACTGTACAAACTGCAAAGGAGATCATCCAGCATATTCACGATCTTGCCCTTACTGGAAGAAAGAGAAAGAGCGGTGCGGTGCGGTGCCAGTGCGGTGCGACAGGGGACAGCACCGCAGTGGTCTCAGGAGTCTACAGGGACCGCAGTCAGTGGCCCAGTAGTAACTCCATCCGTCCCCTTGGTGGCAGCAGCCAGTCCTGCTCCATCATCATCATCACAGACTGGCCTGTAGACCCCGGTTCCGCAGGGCCCCAGGCTAAATCGAACTCCCAGGCCTGAGACGCGCGTCTCAGCGCCTGGTTCTCGATCATCCAGCGCCTCGGAGAAGGTTATGAATGTCGACACCAAAACTCCGGCGTCATTGACGCCAAAACATCAGCGCTCTCTGGAGCGCACTAAGAAAGACAAGCTCACAATAACTACGCGAACGAAGGGACCGGTAACCTGAACGGTTACCGTTCTTCCAATAGCACATTTCCACTAACAAATGTCACCTACAGTTACTTAGTACATATATGTAAATTACCATTCTCAATTCTGCCACTATGGCTTTTATCGTGCATTGGAATTGTAGAGGACTGATTCGCAATTTAGGTGACATTAAGAACATAACAAGTAACTTTTCGCCAATCGCATTTTGCCTACAAGAAACAAACTTAGGCCCTAAACACAGTCATCATTCTATCCTACAAAACAACCACCATTTGCTCACTATATATTCCACCCCACACACATTTTACTATCAAAGACTTAGAAAATCTAACAGATCAGTTACCGGAGCCATTTGTCTTGGTAGGAGATTTTAACGCTCATTGTACTCTTTGGGGCAGTGTCAAAACTGACCAAAGAGGGCAACTCGTTGAAGATTTTATTCTGTCAAACGATATCTGTCTTTTAAACTCAGGTGCGCCAACTTATTTCTCACCGACTTCTCGCACATTTAGTTGTTTAGATTTAGCTTTTTGTTCACCCTCTCTTCTTACTGATTTAAATGGGAAGCTCTCGACACGTCATATGGTAGCGACCACTTACCCGCACTCATCAAACACCTATCATCACCACAAACCCTAGTAACTAGACCACGCCAATGGAAATTACAGCTCGCTGACTGGCAGGTTTTTATGCAGAACTCGAAACTGGAGAATGTCTTTTCGCCAGAGCTCAGTATTGATGATCTTAATAAAAAAAATCACTGAAGTTATAATCACAGCGGCAGAAAAGGCGATACCGCAGTCTTCCGGTATTGTGCGCAAAAAACTAAATCCTTGGTGGACAAACGAATGTACTAAAGCCAAAAAAGAACAAAATAAGGCCTGGGGAATCCTACGAAGGTACCCCACTTATAAATATCTTCTAAATTTCAAACAGGCCAAAGCCAAAGCACGATATATTCGAAGAAATGCAGAAAAATTATCATGGCAAAAATACATATCTTCAATCAATAGTACAGTCTCATCAAAACGAATGTGGGACCAGGTGAGGAAATTTAGAGGAGAGTACTCATCATACACTATACCAATACTTACATGTCCAGGCACACAAACAACACTACAGGACCAGGCCAACTTATTAGGCGAACACTTTCATAACATATCCAGCTCAGCAAACTATTCAAATACATTTTTAAAATATAAAGAATCGGCTGAGAAAGAGAGGCTGCCTACCACTGGGGCTTCAGCTGAAATGTACAATAAACCCCTCACAATACATGAATTGAACAGAGTTCTCTCTGCTGGTAAAAAAACGGCAACAGGTCTTGACCGTGTGCACTACACAATGCTGGCACACCTATCCCAAGCGTCGGTAGGGGAACTTCTTAAATTTTTCAGTAAGATATGGGAGTCTGGGGTAATGCCCACAGATTGGAAAAAAGCGGTAGTAGTGCCTTTTCTAAAACCTGGTAAACCCGCTACATCCCCTAGCAGTTATAGACCCATTGCACTAACAAGTTGTCTAGCCAAATCTTATGAGAGCATTATAAACATAAGACTCACATTCATCCTAGAAACAAGAAACCTAATAGACAAACACCAGTGCGGATACAAGAAGGGCTGTTCCACCACTGACCATCTCGTGCGTCTAGAGCATGAAATACGTGACGCGTTTCTTCACAAGCAATACTGCCTCGCGGTTTTCTTTGATTTTGAAAAGGCATATGATACCACATGGCGATACGGAATTTTGAGAGACCTGGCTGACATGGGAATTCGCGGAAGAATGCTGAATTGTCTATGCGATTTCATGTCAAACCGAACATTTCAAGTACGTCTCGGCACAATACTCTCGCGCACATTCACACAAGAAAATGGCGTTCCACAAGGTTGCATTCTGAGCACGACGCTCTTCATAGTCAAAATGAACTCTGTAAATAAGATCATCCCATCATCTGTTATGCACTCAATATATGTCGACGATTTGCAAATGGCTTGCCGCGCCTCAAGCTTACCCACCTGTGAACGACAACTACAAATAACGGTAAATAATCTTACACAATGGGCTAACAAAAATGGTTTCCGGTTCTCAACACACAAAACTGTTACAGTTCTCTTTTCCCATAAGCATTGCATGGTCACATTGCATGGTACAACGCTACCGGTCAAAGAACACTATAAATTTCTAGGCGTAAAGCTTTACACTAAACTGAACTTCCTGGCCCACATTAACGCAACCAAAATTAAAGCAAATAAATCGCTAAATATCCTCAAGGTTTTATCACATAAGCACTGGGGATCTGACCGTACATGTCTACTACGTATATACCGATCCCTTGTACGTAGCATCCTCGACTACGGTAGTGTAGTTTATAGTGCAGCTGGGCAGTCCCACATTAAGCGACTTGATCCAGTTCACAATCTTGGCCTACGACTGGCGAGCGGTGCCTACAGGACATCGCCTGTACAAAGTTTATATGTTAACGCTAATGAGCCTTCATTACAGCACCGCAGAGCACAACTTACACTTTGCTATGTACTAAGAATTCGGTCATCACCACAACATATATGCTACAACATCGTAACACAGTGCCAATCACGAATACACTACACAAATAAACCAAACATGATTCGGCCACTCATCTTAAGACACGAACAATATTGTCAGACCTATGATGTTCCTCCCGAAGCCCTGCAGGTTGCCGAAAGGCCACCAAGATTGCCCCCGTGGTGCAATTTTACACAGCTGTGTGACTGGACGTTAACACATATAAAGAAAAAAGACATTCCACAAGAGCATATAATACAAGAGTTCCGAGCTATCCAAGAAAAATATAAAAATTACACAGAATTTTACACTGACGGCTCTAAAACACAAGAATACGTAGGTGTTGGGATCGTAACAAAAAATTAGGAAAATAGCATTCGCATAAATAATTTTTCTTCAGTCTTTACCGCCGAAGTTTATGCGATTTGGATGGCAGTTAAGAAAATTACTTCCGACAAGCAGAAGAATGCTATTATTTATACCGACTCGTTAAGTGCCCTAAGAGCCCTTAACTTAAACTCCGCGTCTGAACCCCTGCTTGGCGATATCTTAAACATAGTGTTGAACAAGAAATACGAAGGAACCATACGATTGTGCTGGGTCCCAAGCCATGTTGGGATAGCAGGGAATGAAGCTGCAGATAGAAGCGCATCCATGGCAGCGCACAAAAGCATCACACACATAACACTTCCATACAAAGACAGCATCAGAGCGGTTCGTAAGGCCCTAGCATCAAAATGGCAACAAGAATGGAACTCGTGCGTAAATAACAAGTTACATATAACTAAACCCCTGCTTCGCGAGTGGAAATCATGCACTCACCAAGAACGGTTCTATGAGGTAATGTTATGTCGACTTCGAATTGGACACACGCATCTAACACACAATTTTTTACTTCGAAACGAAAGTCCACCAACATGCGAGAAATGTCATATTGGGCGATGACCCACTAGTGCCATTCACTAACCTGTTCCAGTTTTTAGGTGAAACCGATTATCTACATCGACTTTAAGGTAACACAGCTATAACTACCTTAACATTGGATCTTATACTGTCCTGTGACTGGCGCAGCATGGCCTTAGTCGCTTTTGCGCCATTAAACCCGAATTAACTAAAAACCACCGACGCAAGCACCGGGCGGTCACCCGCAGGGTTGTCTGAACAGACCAATCAAACGCTCTCCTCGTTCATAGGAGGTCACTTTTGTTTGCTTGAAAAACGAATAACATCGCCTACGCTGAGCGGGTTGTCATATCTAATTGACTGACAAGAGGCGAGGAGAACGCTCAAGTGGAGAGGGATTCACTGAGGCAGAGCCAGTGCACTGAAAATCGATAACCGGATGAAGAGGGTGGTGCCGGCGTCTGCGATTGGTCGGCTTTCCCTTACTAAGCTTGTGGTGGCTGGTCGAAAATCACGGCGGCATGCAACGGAAGCTTAAGAATGACGCTAAAACTGACCCTCAGCAAAGAAGAGTTGGCTAAATGAGGTGGTAAACGTGCCGAAAGGGCTCGAAAACGTTACACGGCCACGCAAGAAGTTTTATTATACGCAAATACACCCGTGCTCTCCGGCAGGTACGAGTAGCCAGCGTCTCAGCGATCGGCGGCAGCCATCTTTTATTCCTTTCGGAACGGGGCAGCCTGCGGCTATTCCGACGAAAATTCAGTTTTTTTCGGCATATTAATGCATCTTTATCGCGTACACGTCACTTTGACGCGGTGAGTTTGTGCGGTTTTGTGACGTCGCGTGACAGGCAGGTGAAGTGGGTGCAGCCCGAAAACTTTTTACCAATAGCCGAGGGCTAATGGCGAAAAGGGGTCGAATCAGAAATAACTGTTTTTCTTTTTTCTGCCAAATCATGCATAATCAGTGTGCACATATCATATCAGATGGGGAGGTATCGCGGTTTTCGTGACGTCGCGTGACAGACGGGTGAAGTGGGCGTGGTCGAAAAAAGTTTTTGACCAATCGTGGAGGGCTGATAGCAGAATTGGAATAGAAAAGTTCGGAATAGTTTTACGTTATAGAGCCCCTGCTCTCGTACGCTGCCGCGCTTTTCAGCCACTCGACTAGGTTTGCCTTTAAGCTATATGCAAACTCCGGATACCCCTCGCTATCTTTCTTGCCTCTGCTCTTAAACCTTTGCCGAAAAGCTTCGGCTGAAAGGCGGTATTTCTTCAGAAGACTGGCCTTGACCTTCGCATAATCATATGCCTCTTCCGCACTGAGTCTGGCGATTACTTCTGCAGCATCACACGGCAACATAGACAGCAACCGCTGTGGCAATGTACTCGGACCGAAGTTCATCTTCTCGCAAGTCCTTTCGAAATTGCTTAGGAACAAGCCTATGTCGGTCCCGACCTCAAATGGCTTCAATAGCCTTTCCATGCGGTATGATTCTGCCTCACTTGATCGTCCCAGAGCCCCTTCACTTCCTTGAGACAACTCCAAACGTTTGCTTTTAAGTTCAAGTTGCGTTTTTCTTAACTCCCGATCTTTATCGCGTTCCTCTATCTCTTGTTATTCTCTCTCTCTGTTCCGTTTCTCGCTTTTTTTCAGAAGTTCCAACCCCATTTCAATTTCTTCCTCACTGGCCTGTTCGGAAATTATCTGCAATAATTCCGCTTTTAGCATTTCTTTCCGTACATCTAGGCCCAGTTCCTCACCAACAATCAACAATTCGTCTCACAGCAGTCTCCTTAACTCCATGATTGTTGCTTTACTGCCTTGGTCCTGCTCGCTAGATCTACTTAGGAAAACACAACCTAGCTAACAATCAGCTATGTAGCTTCCCTACAGTTCTAAATAGAACAACCACAAAATGAAGCCTAGAGAGTCAAAGCAAGAACCAAGCACTCACCGCAGACACAGCACCACCTCGCAAAGTCCGTCTCACCGCTGTCAGCCAGTTGTGAGGATTGGGAGGTCAATCCCACCGTTCGTAACCAGTTGTCAAGGTTGGAGTCGGGCATGAATTAGATGGTAGCTGGCCCATGCCGTCGTCCAACTTATCCACGCTGAGGACGTTGTTGAAGGGAAGGACTGCTTCTCATCGAGAACGAGGAATATGGGTTTATTTACAGTATCTACATAAGGACGTCCAGCTCATCAGTCTAGCATGGCTGCGACAGAAAGTCCACTGAGCAGCCGCACAACAGCGGTTTATAAACACTCGGTCCTCCCTCGATCGATCCCAAGGTGAGGGAAACGTTCGACCAGTCATCGTAAAACGAGGGCTTACACACACACCTCTTTGCGCGAGGTTCACGGTCCGCAACCGACGTCAGACGGCCTTCGCAGAACTCGGAGCTGACGTCAGGAACGGCACATCCGATTCCCCGAACTGACCCCCGCAGCGCGGCCGCCGGTTTTCCATTGTCTTGCGTCTTGAACGGCGCGTGGTAAGGGGTCTCCGGAGACGTTCCCTCGGCAACTCCCCCGCTCATAGCAGATCAGGTTGGCGGTGGCGGGTTTAGTAACAATAGTTGGCCCGCCGATCGCGTTTAGTCACAACGGCGCCGAGGCTCGAGCGTAACGGTGGCTTTCCAAGAAAAGTTGACGCCGCTGTCGAAACTGGCTGGAAAGACTTGCACCTCAGCGGGCCGTTCTTAACAACGATTGCAGCACGATACCACTGCGCAAGCGCTCCGTCACGTGGCTTTTTTTTTCATATTTCGCGGGCTTCCTTTGCAACCCGGAAAAAAGGTCTACGTGAGACGTATCATTGTGGTGGCTAGCATAGTATCGTAAATGAAACAACTCGATCGGTGGTTTCTGAAGGTGCTCTACAAATCTGCGTACCATACTTGGGGTCCTCAGCCAATAATTAAACGGTTGGGTAACTATAAACTTAATTAATTAGTGAGTTATGGGGAAAACAAAAAAAAATGTCTGAGTTACTATAGGCTATTGCGAATAGTATGCATTCGGTTCAATTCGTCCAATTCTTGGCTCAAGTTATGTGGGACACCCTGTTTTCTGCCCCTGTACACGTTCCCGCTACCTGACGCTACTTTGTTCGGATGGATGGATTTTATGAGCATCTCCTTTGAAACTCCGTCTATTATTAGTCCCCACGGAATATTTTTTTTCCTTCTAATTCTAGGAGGCCTGCTTGAGGCATAGTAGAAAAAAAATCTCAGTTTCGCCTGAAGCACGAAGCATTGGCAGTGAATTAAAGAGAAGTGTCAGAATATACTACACGAAATATAGTGTACCAGACTATACACGAAGTAAGACTGTTAGTTTCATGGGCAGTCTAATTTGGAGTAAACAATGCCTAACTAAACACGGGGGTTGTCAAATAAAACTATAGTAGGGAGCATACGACATCACATAGCCACACAGGTATATACGAGGGTCGTGCAAGTCAATCCGGGACTTTTTTAAAAAACAAATAGAAGAACAAATTTCAAAGTGTGGAAAGTGGATTTATTTTTCCACATAACCTTCAGGCACAGTTATACACTTATCCCAGTGTTTAACAAACGCCTGAAATGCTTCGGTATAAAAAGCGTTGTAGGACCATTGTATAAAACCATTGTATAAAACCATTGTAGGACACCATTCTTCATTTCATCATCAGTGTTCAAATGTTTTCCTCGTAGGAATTCCTTCAGGTGCCCAAACAGGTGGAAATCACTTGGCGCTAAGTCAGGACTATAAGGGTGTGTGTGGTAATATCTGCCAGCCAAGTTCCTGGATTGTTTGGAGTGTGCGTTGAGCGGTATGCAGTCATGCAAATTGTCTTGCAAAAAAGACCACACCCTTTGTGATGAAACCCGGACGTTTCTTCCGTAAACTCTTGTGCACATCACGCAGAACACGGCAGTAATACTCACTCTTGATAGTGACACTATGTGGTAAAAAATAAATGTGAATTATTCCCTGTTTATCCCAGAATACACTTCCCATCACTTTACCAGCAGACACAGCTGTTCGAAATTTCTTGAAAGGTGGTGGTTCCGTATGCTTCCATTGCATCGATGCTCTTTTGGATTTTAGGGTGAAATGGTGAACCCATCTTTTGTCACATGTCATGATGCGATCCAGAAAATCCTGGCCTTCCATTTCATAGCGTTCCTTCAATTCTCTACAGACTTCAACTCTTCTCTGTCTGTCAAAAGCAGACAGCTGCTTTGGGACCCAGCGTGCACTCATTTTTCTGAACAACAAATGAACATGAATTATTGTGTTCGCTGTTCCTAACGACAGATTACACACCCTTGCAATTTCACGACAGGTTATGCGACGATTGTCCACGATCAGCTGCTCCATGCGCTGAATGTTCTCAGGAATGACTGTTGTGGGCTGTGATCCACCACGATCGCGATCGTCAGTAATAGAGATACGGCCATCTTTGAAATGCTTACACCATTCGAATGTCTTACTACGATTGAGTGTCACATCAGGTATGAGTGTCACATCAGTGTCACAACAGCAGGTTTTACGCCCTCGTTCACTAAAAATTTCATCACAACACGCTGTTCCACGTAGACGTTCACACTGTTGTCCGCCATCTTGAATAACAGTCTATCCAGAAGCGCGGGAAGTGAGCGCCGTCTACCAGTAACAGGACACTGGCCCAGTTTCTATTGCACATACAAAACCTCCAGCCTATGCGTCCATTTAAACCTGGAAAGAAAAAAGTACCGGACTGAGTTGAACGACCCTCGTATATAAAAAAAACACCGCCCATGCACCCCGTACGGATGGTAAAACAGCGAAGCTGAAATGTGCGGCCCCGGTGTTTATGTTGACGTTGTCGTTGCTCTGCCTCGTGGGCCCGAACAGCCGGATCCTAGGCCCGACGTCGCCGCTGGCGATCTCGCTCGGCCGCGGCGTCACGTTGTCGCTTGCGCTCCGCATCGCGGGCCCGAGCTTCTGCCGAGGCGTTGGCGCGACGCCGACGATATCTCTTCCGCTCTCGGCGCTGTTGCTCGTAGGCCAGCTGCTCCTCGGGAGAACGAACGAGGCACGCCCGTCCCATTGCGAAGTAGGAGAGGCTGCCCTGCTGCCAGCGCGCGCGCTCTGCTGCGAGAGAGAAACGACGTCACTATTGGCTTAGCCAATGGCGCGTCGCACCTCCCGCCGGAGGGTTTCTGTGGTCGGACCGCGAGCCTTTCGCCTTGGCATATGCAGCTTCGCGGTAATGTATGCACTTGAAGAAACTTCGTGTGACCTTCGCATTCCCTGAAGTGACGGCCTTATATGAGTATATATACAAGGCCTCATAGTAGGAGACCACTTTCACAACCCGAGTCCATTTGCATGACCAGAGACTGGCATCTGTCGGATGGGCCATGCGACAAGCGGATTCAATTAAACACGTTAGGGAGATATATGTGTTTTGTGCGTATTAAGTCGCGCAAATGCACATCAATGAAAAAAGCCCTGTATCGCCTTCTGAAAGCTTTAATGCACAAAAATACAATCAACGAATCCTTTCCTCGCACCGAACGCAGTTGTGCCTTCGTTGGATTTTTAAAAAAATACTGGCTGTAAAGTTGCGGGTGCGGCCCTTACACGGGTGCGGCCCTTACACGAACTTATACGGTGAGAATCTTCCTTCACGTAACTGTCTTATACTTCGCTACCACTAGCGCACGGCTTCGCCTTTCCGGCGAAGCTACAGCCTGGTTTTTCTTTCTTCTTTTTCTTTTTTACTGTGAGTGCGGTATAAGCGCTGCTGCGCATGACTGCTATCAATTCTGATTTTGAGCGAATCCGGTTTGGCCTCATTTCAGTTACTGAGTGAATTATATATATTTATGACCTATGCATGCGAGTGGCGATGTTTCCATGCCTAATAAGTGTTATAAAGGATTAGAAGTGCTTTCCCTTTCCTTTGTTTCTCTTTTTCGTGAGTCGTTAGCATTGCCTACTGAACATAGAAACAATATAGAAAGGCATATCATTCATGTGCATTTCACACGCTGTTGATAAAAGGCTCTGCCGAAACGGTCACTGAAGTCTGCAGGTTTCTTTTAGGGTCAAAAAAGGACGCAAGGCAATTTGAAGTGACGTGAACACACAGAAACATATTCTTTCTCTAGGCATATGCTATCCATACCGTTAGAAATAATTGGTAGACAGCTACGTCCTTCTCTTTAAAAAAATACATCTTTGCCCTGTATATATATATATATATACATACAGGGCAAAGATGTATATATATATATATATATATATATATATATATATATATATATATATATATATATATATATATATATATATATATATAATCAGCCTATAATCATCAGCCTGGTTACGGCCACTGCAGGGCACAGGCCTCTCCCATACTTCTCCAACTACCCCGGTCATGTATTGTGGCCATGTTGTCCCTGCAAACGTCTTAATGTCATCCGCCCCCTGCTACGCTTCCCTTCCCTTGGAATCCAGTCCGTAACCCTTAATGACCATCGGTTATCTTCCCTCCTCATTACATGTCCGGCCCATGCCCATTTCTTTTTTCTTGATTTCAACTAAAATGTCATTTACCCGCGTTTGTTCCCTCACCCAGTCAGCTCTTTTCTTATCCTTTAACGTTACACCCATCATTCTTCTTTCCATAGCTCGTTGCGTCGTCCTCAATTTCAGCAGAACCCTTTTCGTAAGCCTCCAGGTTTCTGCCCCATACGTAAGTACTGGTAAGACACAGCTGTTATACACTTTTCTCTTGAGGGATAGTGGCAACCTGCTGTTCATGATTTGAGAATGCCTGCCAAACGCACCCCAGCTCATTCTTATTCTTCTGATTATTTCAGTCTCATGATCCGGATCCGTGGTCACTACCTGCCCTAAGTAGATGTATTCCCTTACCACTTCCAGTGCCTCGCTACCTCTCGTAAACTGCTGTTCTCTTCCGAGACTGTTAAACATTACTTTAGTTTTCTGCAGATTAATTTTCAGACCCACCCTTCTGCTTTGCCTCTCCAGGTCAGTGAGCATGCATTGCAATTGGTCCCCTGAGTTCCTAAGCAAGGCAATATCATCAGCGAATCGGAAGTTGCTAAGGTATTCTCCATCAACTTTTATCCCCAATTCTTCCCACTCCAGGTCTCTGAATACCTCTTGTAAACACGCTGTGAATAGCATTGGAGAGATCGTATCTCCCTGTCTGACGCCTTTCTTTATTGGGATTTTGTTGCTTTCTTTGTGGAGGACTACGGTGGCTGTGGAGCCGCTATAGATATCTTCCAGTATTTTTACATATGGCTCGTCTACACCCTGATTCCGTAATGCCTGCATGACTGCTGAGGTTTCGACAGAATCAAACGCTTTTTCGTAATCAATGAAAGCTATATATAAGGGTTGGTTATATTCCGCACATTTCTCTATCACCTGATTGATATTGTGAATATGGTCTATTGTTGAGTAGCCTTTACGGAATCCTGCCTGGCCCTTTGGTTGACAGAAGTCTAAGGTGTTCCTGATTCTATTTGCGATTTCCTTAGTAAATACTTTGTAGGCAACGGACACTAAGCTGATCGGTCTATAATTTTTCAAGTCCTTGGCGTCCCCTTTCTTATGGATTAGGATTATGTTAGCGTTCTTCCAAGATTCCGGTACGCTCGAGGTCATGAGGTATTGCGTATACAGGGTGGCCAGTTTCTCTAGAACAATCTCCCCACCATCCTTCAACAAATCTGCTGTTACCTGATCCTCCCCAGCTGCCTTCCCCCTTTGCATAGCTCCCAAGGCGTTCTTTACTTCTTCCGGCGTTACTTGTGGGATTTCAAGTTCCTCTAGACTATTCTCTCTCACATTATCGTCGTGGGTGCTACTGGTACTGTATAAATCTCTATAGAACTCCTCAGCCACTTGAACTATCTCATCCATATTAGTAACGATATTGCCGGCTTTGTCTCTTAACGCATGCATTTGATTCTTGCCTTTTCCTAGTTTCTTCTTCACCGATTTTAGGCTTCCTCCGTTCCTGAGAGCATGTTCAATTCTATCCATATTATAGTTCCTTATGTCAGCTGTCTTACGCTTGTTGATTAACTTAGAAAGTTCTGCCAGTTCTATTCTAGCTGTAGGGTTAGAGGCTTTCATACATTGGCCTTTCTTGATCAGATCTTTCGTCTCCTGCGATAGCTTACTGGTCTCCTGTGTAACGGAGTTACCACCGACTTCTATTGCGCACTCCTTAATGATGCCCATAAGATTGTCGTTCATTGCTTCAACACTAAGGTCCTCTTCCCGAGTTAAAGCCGAATACCTGTTCTGTAGCTTGATCCGGAATTCCTCTAGTTTCCCTCTTACCGCTAACTCATTGATTGGCTTCTTATGTACCAGTTTCTTAAGTTCCCTCCTCAAGTCTAGGCTAATACGAATTCTTACCATCCTATGGTCACTGCAGCGCACCTTGCCGAGCACGTCTACATCTTGTATGATGCCAGGGTTCGCGCAGAGTATGAAGTCGATTTCATTTCTAGTCTCACCATTCGGGCTCCTCCACGTCCACTTTCGGCTAACCCGCTTGCGGAAAAAGGTATTCATTATCCGCATATTATTCTGTTCTGCAAACTCTACTAATAACTCTCCTCTGCTATTCCTAGAGCCTATGCCATACTCCCCCACTGACTTGTCTCCAGCCTGCTTCTTGCCTACCCTGGCATTGAAGTCGGCCATCAGTATAGTGTGTTTTGTTTTGACTTTACCCATCGCCGATTCCACGTCTTCATAAAAGCTTTCGACTTCCTGGTCATCATGACTGGATGTAGGGGCGTAGACCTGTACTACCTTCAATTTGTACCTCTTATTAAGTTTCACAACAAGACCTGCCACCCTCTCGTTAATGCTATAGAATTCCTGTATGTTACCAGCTATATCCCAATTAATCAGGAATCCGACTCCTAGTTCTCGTCTCTCCGCTAAGCCCCGGTAGCACAGTACGTGCCCGCTTTTTAGCACTGTATATGCTTCTTTTGTCCTCCTAACCTCACTGAGCCCTATTATATCCCATTTACTACCCTCTAATTCCTCCAATAACACTGCTAGACTCGCCTCACTAGATAACGTTCTAACGTTAAACGTTGCCAGGTTCAGATTGCAATGGCGGCCTGTCCGGAGCCAGGGATTCTTAGCACCCTCTGCTGCGTCACAGATCTGACCGCCGCCGTGGTAAGTTGCTTCGCGGCTGCTGGGTACTGAGGGCCGGGGTTTGATTGTTGTATTCATATAGGAGGTTGTGGCCAAGTACTGCACCAGGGTGGCCAATCCTGCTCTGGTGAGAGAGTGCGTTACCGGTACTGGTCACCGGGATCAGGCCTGTTTGCATATATATATATATATAAACATATTGCGTCTGTGCATAGTGTTCACAGTTGAAATTAAAAAAAAATGCACTGACTATTACTATACTCCATATATGCGAATTTTGAGCCCAGCTGTTCAGATGTTTTGAATTCGCGATATATTGTGGCAAAGAATTTGATTCTCAAGGACAAGGTACTATCGGCGGCGGCGCTGAGCCACTGCTCGGGCAGCTCGCTTTAGCAGCAGCGGCAGACGAAGCATTTCCACCGGTTGCGTCGCTCATTGTTCAGAAAGAAAACATGAACACAAGAACGCGTGGCTCGCGTGAAGCGCATTCTCTAATTCTTTCCGGGGGGAGGGGGTTGAAACCCCTTTCCCGATATTTTTGGCCGAACCCCGCTCCTTTCCCACAGAACAAAGTTTCAGGAGGCGGGCTCTGAATGAGCGACATGAATGAAAGGGCAAGCTTGAATGTGAAAGCAAGGCGAGGACTAGTGGCGATCAGAAGGGGGGAGGGGGGAGGGGTTGTCATGGGGGCGATCCCCTCTCCCATTCGCAGCACATTGCGGCCCCACTCATGGCGCATTTGGATCGTGTTAACCATAACTGCTGAAGGGGGATCAGCGCTAAAATTTCCACACACAGATAAAGATAGGACGAGCGCGTGCGTAAAACCTGGGGGCATTGTTGCTCCCCACGAATGTGGGGAGCAACAATGCCGGTTGTTGTGGGGAGTAACAATGCCGGTTGAATGTGGGGAGCGACAATGCCGGTTCCCCACGAATGTGGGGAGCAACAGTGAGAAGCCCTTCGTGTCGTCGAAGAGCTTCTCATCTGGTACTTGACCGAATCGCCGACCACCCTGTGCAGAAGAAAAGCGTTCTGAAAATATTGCCCCTTTACTTCTTCTTTTTCGTTCCCTTGTCTCTGACGTTATTATGTTAATACACTTGAGAAGAGCTTGCTGTTAGGCTAGTTTGCACACGCTGTTAACAATGAAAACGAGGCAAAAAACAGGACAAGAAAGAAAGACCTACAGAACGTTGATTAGCGCACGGCATAATATATCAAGGACGGGGTGCTGGCCAAGAAAGCTAAGAAACCGCCACAGCAAACAGGTGGAAGGGCCTCGTAGTCCACGCAGAAACAGAAATGTATAGGAATGCTAAAGGCCGCCGCGCCTTTCAACAACGCGGTGAATGTTGAAGAGTGCGACAGTGACTAACGGAAAATAATTTAAGAAGGCGAGTGGGGTGATGGATACGAGGGGGGGGGGGGAGGGACGCGCATAAAAAGCACCAAGAACGAACCTGGCGGATAGTTATGGACATATGGAGAGCGTCTCGTCACTGCCTGACCGCTCAACACCAGACGGCCGTGGTCAGTCACCTAGCTCAGGCTCACCTACCCCGTCGCAACACGTGCTGCTTGCTGCAGAGAGCCCATCCTAACTAAACATCTCGGCAGTTTTCAGGATAGACGAGTGTCAGGAGACAGCG
This sequence comes from Dermacentor andersoni, assembly GCF_023375885.2. Taxonomy (NCBI): domain Eukaryota; kingdom Metazoa; phylum Arthropoda; class Arachnida; order Ixodida; family Ixodidae; genus Dermacentor; species Dermacentor andersoni. Next base: position 219,274,167 of record NC_092814.1, on the reverse strand, counting down.
ACACTGTCAAATTTCTCGGAACTACTGGTCCTTATTTTACTACGAACTACGGATGCCGTAATTTTCACAAAGGCTTCTAAACAGGAAGCAGCGCTGCTTCGGACTGCCTGCCTCATCAATTCCCCAGTGTGATCAAATAGCAATATAGGTCGCGTGATGACTACAATACCAAGATCGCGAGTTACTTCCAAACATCTCTTCAAACAAGCCGGACAGCAGGTCATCGAAAGTGAGTGAAACTTTCATCACACGATACTACCGAAGTTCTAGCGCAAAGCTTCGTTCCTGTATTATTTAATCTAGAATAATATGGCATGCCCGCAATAACGCCGAAAGCGCGATTGAGTGATAGGCGACTTGCAAAATAGTGCTTGCCCTCTTCTGTATGTAGCCGCGGCCGTACCGCTCACTCGAAGATTTCGCTCGAAAACAGCGCTGATCCTCACTGTTACCTGGGCTGCAACAAGTCTGGCCTGCAAACAACAATACACGCGATAGTACCCGGTCTTGTTTCTGTTGGGCCCCTTTTTCAGTGCTGTTCGTTTTTCCAAGTCATGTACCGGCTAGGTCATTGACATACATTATAGAATTGCATCAATTCATAAACGAAATTTCAGTTTTTTTTAATACCATCATTTTTTTAAATATAGCATAAGGATGATAGAATAATTTGATACGAAGTGACTGCGCGCCTTAACAATGCAAAACTTTTGTCAGAAGTTAAGCAAAGAGTTGTTTCGGCAACGCAAGAACGTGCAGTTGTTAAAGCATTCTTGTCCGGGTAGTGCTAGGAGTGGTGTAAAACCTCCATATATATATATATATATGGTGTCCCAACTATCATTCACCAATATTTAAAAATATGCAAATGCCACGTAGCTGGGCAGAACCAAGGTGATATTGTTTACCGTCGCTTGGAGATACTAAATACATAATTAGTCTTATTTAATTAATGAGCTTCTCAAATATTATACTTAGATTAAAAGTGTCAATGAGAAAATTGTAGAGCAACATGAAAAACTCCCGATACAGTTTTTTTCTTGCTCAGTACCTGCTACATAAAAGTGTATTTCCGAGTTAACCTTATAATTACCAACCATATACGCGATTGTAAATACACGCTTGTAAATGCGTCTGTCAGCTAAATTTATAATTACCAGCCATATACGCGGTTATCAATCACACATGGTGAACCATGGTGGAGCAAACAATTATTTGAATATATTCCCTGAAATTATATATCTCAAGATGATACAGTAGCAGCTCCGTATGTCGCCTTCCCTGCATATTAGGCCAATTAATGCATTGGAACATCTTGCAGACTGCAGCAGTGTTCCTAACTGTTTCTGCCTCTGCGACAACATAACGTTAACAAAATGTACTTTTTTTATTTTTAGCTAGCGAGTATAGTATCAGTGATTTCAGTGACTAATTTTATCTATGGCGAGCAGTCGACCGCGATTGGACGCGGCCGGGATTGCTACACAGCTTGCGGGAAACGGCCGGTCGCAAAATGTGATTATGAAAAGTGCATACTCTACGCGCATGCATGCGCACCACCATGCGCAATGCGCTCTCGACCACCGGCCAGTGCACGCGACTACACAGAGCGGGAATAACCCACGGTTAGGCTTCAAGGAGCGGTTGTGCTCCGTCCTTAATGCGCACATATCGCAGTACGTATACGCCGCACAAACCCTGAGGACCTCGCAGGAAAGCCGGAGCAAACGCCCTGTCCTCGGAAATCGCGTGCTCCAGGCGTCCTCCCGCGCGAGGGATTTCGCTGCACGCCCACTTTCGAAGCTCGTATACATTTCATTCGGTGAAAGTGGCCGCACGATATCCCATGCGAGAAGCCGCTGCGCAAGTGTAGGGAGCGCTCACGACGAGCACTTCAGCGCAGCCTCTCTTTTTTTTCCCCCCGACTTCCTGCATACGTACAGCCCGGCTTTAAACGCGTTCGCGGGCGCAGAGGGCGGTGCGTTTCGGGCAGGCCACATACGTAGTACCAATTAAAGCGAAGACGGGCGTGCGCGCCGGGTAGATCGAACAAAAGGGCTCGCTGAAACCACGGATGCAGGAAGAAAGCGAGAGGCGCTTCGCTTTTAATTTTGCTTCCGCGGTCGCTTCTGTTTCTCCTTCTTATGTCGCGGTTGGCCGCTGGAGCAGGGAACAGGCTGATTCGGCCAAAGTGCAGTCGCGGGAAGGGGAGGAACCGCACGGGCCGCCGGCGCGTTCTGCGAGGCATGCCGCATGTAAACAGCGACGGCCACTGCGTCTTGACAACAGGCGGCTGTGTCCGCCACGCGATACCCACAGCTGCGTCTCGCAAAAAAGGGGAGCGCGATACAGTGCGAGCTGCGGAGGCCCTAACGAGCGCGCTGAACGTAATGAGGAAACGCCGCTCGTTTCCTCCAAGGGCCCTCCATTGTTCGCTGCGCGCTTCCAAGTGACTGTATACGTCACACTTCATCTGTGGGTGTCGTGCGCCACGGTAGCTCTGCGTGTATACTCGCGTGCGTCGCGCGCTTTATGTGAGCTCTGCCTGCAGATTTTCGCGCCGCTGTCTGCAATGCTACAAATAAACAAATAGATAAATAAATAAATACACATCCAACGCACATGGTGAAATCTATACGAAGTAACGCTATCGCGAAGTACTTGGTTAAATGCGTAAAAAATAAATGCCACGCGTATGCAATTGTCTTTAATTTAAATTATGGTATTTTACGTGCCAAAACCGCGATTTGATTATGAGGCACGCCGTAGCGGGGGTCTCCGGAATAATTTGCACCACCAGGTGTTCTTTAACATGCGCGTAAATCTAAGTACACGGGTGTTTTCGCATTTCGCCCCCATCGAAATGCGGCCGCCGTGGCTTATCTTTATTTCATCCTATGCAGTGTATCTCACGCAATGTATGTACGCTCCGCATAGGTCAGAACTTTGCCGTCATGAAATTGTTTTTATGCTATACACCACTCACAAGCAATGCCCAAGCGTAAATACCAAATCAGGTAGATGCACAGTCTGAGAAGTCGAAACAGTGTGTGATGCTTGCGGAAGGAAGAATGGTGAGAATAGGTGTATTAATAGTGTGTGTGTGTGTGTGGGTGGGGGGAGGGGGGCGCAGAGAAGTGGTCCGACACATATATAAATACATATTTGAGCATTCCACACTCTTTGTGTGGCAGTGGCAGATATACCCGATGACCAGTGGGTGTGCGTGTAGATCTCACTTCTCATCAACATTCTTCCCTCCACAAATCATACATCGCCTTCACCCTCGTGACATCACAGCTTCGACATCTCACGCTGCGCATGCGCCTGATATTTGGTATTTGCATTGCGGCATAGCATGTGAACGGTGTGGTGCGTAAACAAATATTGCATGCGTATTACATTATTATTATTATTATTATTGTTATTATTATTATTATTATTATTATTATTATTATTATTATTATTATTATTATTATTATTATTATTTGTTTCGAAAACATAGGCTGGCAACTGCTACCCGAAGGGGCACAACACCTGCTTGCTCTTCAGAAAGAAGGAGACAGAACCATAGAAATGAAAGATAGGAAGAACGGCAGGAAAGAGGAAAGAAAGAGAAAGATGAAAAAGCTCAAAGAATTAAGTACAACAGAGACAGTACAGGTCACACACAGTATGCCGGTCGCTGCAGATCACGTCACTAAAGAATGTGGAAATAGAAGAAGGTCCCTTCACCCGAAAACATAAATAGATTACACGTTCAATCGTGATGATAATACAGCCACTTGTACGCATCGCACTTGCTTGTATATGGAAATTAATTCGTTAGACTTAAGTGTTCCTGTCTCCGCTGTACGGTAGCGGTCGCGTCGTAAGACACGCGCGATTCCCCGAACGCACGCAATGCCGGGCAGTACATCACGTGCGTGGCGTTCAATTTGTTGAGGTATTGTGCGCACTGTTCGAGTAAGCAACAGACAATTTGTTTCGCTTAGTTTTGAGTAACCAAGTTTACGTGCCCTCATCCGGGCCTTCATCACTCAAGTTAAGCCGTGTTAGGCCTACGAGCCATGAAATCGACAATCGAATTCAGAATCAGCGGCGTCTAATGAATCATTCTTCATTACACACGTTAGTTGAGAGAAACTGAGAAAGCGACAAGCGCAGTCACTTCTCCTATAGCTTACGAGCTTCACTAGTTACCACGAATCGTATAGTTTGGCGCTAGGTTAGGGCCGTCGCTTCGATGGGTGCCGCCATGTTTGTTGACGCAAAGCTTTTAGGGCAGCTTTTGGGGCTCTCGCTAAATCACTGAAATAGCGTGCCCGACGAAAAACCCAAACGCAGTTTGCGTCTCGCGCATGCGCAGCGGCTTCGACGCTATTTCTTTGAGGCCCCGAAACGTTTGGGGCTCCTATTCTAAAACTCTCTAATAAAAATATGCTGTTTACGAAGCGGATAAAGAAAATTAAATTATTGATCATTCGAAAGTAAAGCACAAGTAGACGAAGTACAAGTAGGCGAGCGCCGCGATTTCTTTAGTCATAAAAAGAAAAAGAGGTGAGAGAAATCAGGCGCTGCAGGATTGGCAAAAATTATGTCGCAGTTGCATTAAAATTTAATAGACGGAGGACCAATAAGCCAGGCTTACAGGCCACCTTCCGAACAGTCGGCGCACGCCACCAGCGGATGATATCAATAACGCCGCCGCGGTAAGCGCATGGTCACGGCTATTAAGCGCCCGCGCCCAAACCTCTAGAAACACCAGGGGAAAGTTTGCTTTCTGAGCTCATTTTCGGCCGGCCTCTCTCTTTCCTGCATACGCCTTGCTGCCGCTGTTCTGCCCTCGGATACAGGTGTATACCGAGAAGGAAACAGTGATCGCTGTAACGAACCGTGAACATGGGCGAAGGGTTTTCCGCCACCGACACGTATCCGCGCCCCTCTATTTATACGCACGGCGGTTCGAGGATGACTATACCGCTTGCGGTGTAATTATACGCACCATCTTTCCCATACGACACGTGCTTTCGCCTTATTCATCCTTCCAGTATGTGGCTTGGACAACAACATGCCCGTTGTCTCACATGAAACAACAGTCGGAGTGACCAATAAACTCGAATGCCTTAATTATTCAAAACTACGCCTTTTAATGTTATGCAAGACGAGAGTTGTCCACAGCTGACAGGATGCGCCTTACAATGACTGTATTCCGGCTGTAGTTACACGTTGGCTTACTTTAATTGCCGCTAGACGGTCTGCTGTCCTCACCATTAAAGTTGATTCGTGTCTAATAATTACGGAATAAGACCGTAAATGCTCCAACGTGATGAATAATTAATGATACTGTCATTAAATATCATTAGCTCTGGCGTCACTTCAAAGCAAGAGCCAAAAACCGTAGCTATAACTGCGGTCGTCGTTGACCGGACTATTAAAGGTTCGTTAAGTTAGCGCCCCAACCAGCTGGATTTACGAAATATAATACCCCAGTATATATATATATATATATATATATATATATATATATATATATATATATATATATATATATATATATATATATATATCATCATCATCAGCCTAGTTACGCCCACCGCAGGGCAAAGGCCTCTCCCATACTTCTCCAACTACCCCGGTCATGTACTAATTGTGGCCATGTTGTCCCTGCAAACGTCTTAATGTCATCTGCCCACCTAACTTTCTGCCGCCCCCTACTACGCTTCCCTTCCCTTGGAATCCAGTCCGTAACCCTTAATGACCATCGGTTATCTTCCTTCCTCATTACATGTCCGGCCCATGCCCATTTCTTTTTCTTGATTTCAACTAAGATGTCATTTACCCGCGTTTGTTCCCTCACCCAATCTGCTCTTTTCTTATCCCTTAACGTTACACCTATCATTCTTCTTTCCATAGCTCGTTGCGTCGTCCTCAATTTCAGCAGAACCCTTTTCGTAAGCCTCCAGGTTTCTGCCCCGTAGGTGAGTACTGGTAACACACAGCTGTTATACACTTTCCTCTTGAGGGATAGTGGCAACCTGCTGTTCATGATTTGAGAATGCCTGCCAAACGCACCCCAGCCCATTCTTATTCTTCTGGTTATTTCAGCCTCATGATCCGGATCCGTGGTCACTACCTGCCCTAAGTAGATGTATTCCCTTACCACTTCCAGTGCCTCGCTACCTATCGTAAACTGCTGTTCTCTTCCGAGACTGTTAAACATTACTTTAGTTTTCTGTAGATTAATTTTCAGACCCACCCTTCTGCTTTGCCTCTCCAGGTCAGTGAGCATGCATTGCAACTGGTCTCCTGAGTTACTAAGCAAGGCAATATCATCAGCGAATCGCAAGTTGCTAAGGTATTCTCCATCAACTTTTATCCCCAATTCTTCCCACTCCAGGTCTCTGAATAGCTCCTGTAAACATGCTGTGAATAGCATTGGAGAGATCGTATCTCCCTATCTGACGCCTTTCTTTATTGGGATTTTGTTGCTTTCTTTGTGGAGGACTACGGTGGCTGTGAAACCGCTATAGATATCTTCCAGTATCTTTACATATGGCTCATCTACACCCTGATTCCGTAGTGCCTTCATGACTGCTGAGGTTTCGACTGAATCAAATGCTTTTTCGTAATCAATGAAGGCTATATATAAGGGTTGGTTATATTCCACACATTTCTCTATCACCTGATTGATAGTGTGAATATGGTCTATTGTTGAGTAGCCTTTACGGAATCCTGCCTGGTCCTTTGGTTGACAGAAGTCTAAGGTATTTCTGATTCTATTTGCGATTACCTTAGTAAATACTTTGTAGGCAACGGACAGTAAGCTGATCGGTCTATAATTTTTCAAGTCTTTGGCGTCCCCTTTATATATATATATATATATATATATATATATATATATATATATATATATATATATATATATATATATATATATATATATATATATATATATATATATATACCACACACACACACACACACACACCTGGCTGACCTTTGGTTACACGTTTCGAACAAAATTTTCTTCATTTGTTGACTGCATGCCGCGCCTCGGCTTTAAGCACTGAAACATCACGCGTGCAAAGATATAACGAGCGCGTGTGGCTTTGGCAGACACGTAATCTTCCGAACCTGTCACAACATCAAGTGCATAATGATTCAGACTTCTCCATTAGAATGAAAATGCGAATCATGCATGCTTCAAGAAAGAAGACTCAGGTTCCTCAGGCATTGTATAGTGGAGCTAACTACGTATTTTTTTTTCGACAATGCGTTAATTATAAGAAGCGGCGAACCTGAGCAAATGTGCGATCACAGATACCCCCTTGACAGTTACCGAGACATAGCCAACGTACTTTTCAGGACAGCTTCATTGCGCTGTATAGCGGTGGAATGCAGGTAACGTGCTGTGCTAATGGGAAGACATCATCGTCTCAACTGCACTGCATTTATGAAAATTCTGTTTTTTTTTTCATGAAGTATATGGCTATATCGTCTGCGATGCAAATCATTTTCATTTTTTTTCATTTTTTTTTTGCAGCGAAAGCTGTATATGACTAACCTTCCGTAGTTTTTTCGGCGTCCGGCAACAGAAACAGACTTAGCGATAACAAACCCACCCACAACGGGTTTCATTGTTTGCTCTGTGTGTGATCACGTACGGGTGCAGTGAGGCGGCGCAGATGTCAAAATGCGGAACAGATTAGAACGCTCGCCGTGAAAAATAGCGTGACGTCAATGTTATCGCAGTATATAAGTAGGAGAGGTATCGGCGCTAAAAACAGCTGCGTTATCCATGGGGCGGACACGTATAGTTCATACACCCGAATAACAACATGCGTACGAGGAGCGCCGGAGGGAACAGCAACGAGAGTGTAAACGGCGCGGGCGCGAAACGACTACCGACGAAGAACGTTCCCGCGATGCTGAACGAAAATGACAACCATTCCACTCTGTCAAGATGAAATGGCAGCCAAAGCACCATGCTTTTTATTTGAGAGTATTGACTGTCGTCAGCTTTCGCTGCCATTCCATCTTCACAGAGTGGAATGGTTGTCATTTTTTTACTCTTAAGAAATAGAGTTAATTCGCTGGCTGAATGTAGCGTAGCTAGTGTAGCACACAAAAAAAAAAAACATTAAAGAAACATGTATCTGCACTTAATCATGCCGTCAGGGCTCTCAAAGTCGGAGTCGCTGTGCTCCAAAAGTTCTGCAGCGCTTATGACACCACGCACACAGCGCTTGAACCTATAGTGCTGTAATCTATTGTGCTGTCATCTATTTCCCTGCACCCCCGCCTCAGAACATGCAGTACAAATAGCAATTTCAGAACACGCAATACCAGCTGGCACAACGCTTTGCGCGTTGACCGCGAACGCGGACCGACTTCGAGGTCATGGAACAAATTTGCCCCAAAGGAGGAGTGTTGCTGGTGGACCTAGCCTTGCCCGAACACTACTTATCAAAAGCGTACAACGCTGCTGTTTCGCCATGCTTATCTTATTCCCGTCGCTCTCTCACGCTTCATAGGAATTTTCATGAACGTGCACGTAATTCACGGGGCAGTGCGCCAAATTGGTCACTCTATACACCTGGTGGTCAACGGTATACGGACCGTCAGGCAGGAGTTGCTAAAGCGGAATCGGCGTAGCAAGAAAAACAGGGCTTCCGTGATGTTGTGTGTTCTGGCACTGCAGAGCAGCGAGGTCCGGTGCGCCGGTCATGCGTTTACGCATAAGCGCGTACCGTGTAATTATAACATATCAAGAAAATGCGTGCGACTCCTCCGTTGCACTCCCGCCCTTTGCACATTTGCCAAGCAAGTCCACTACTATCAAAGAGAAATCGTGAAGGTTGTAAATTGCTGATGTTGCACTATGTACTTCACAGTTTGAGTGTCGCGATACATGCCATTGAAACAGTTAAACAAAAATCGTCTCGTTAAGGGACTTTTTTTTCTCTCGCTACAATGTAGTGCGCCGTTCAAGAAACAAACAGCGTAGAATTGCCACAATCGTAATAGCGACGCTGAACATCTTCGAGAACGACGTGAGGTTTGATAAACGACGAAGGGCAACACATAAATGACGACGTCGAGCATGGAACCTCAGCGGCGTATACATCAATGCGAAAAGTGCCCCACGAAAAATGTGCCTGCCGCGCTAATTTACTAAGCACTAAACCTTAAAAAGTGCGTTCAATATTTAATGTCACTCCGAATATGTCAGGACCATGCACTTACCCCCCTTTTTTTTTGTTTGGCGTGTGCCCACATTTCGTCATTGGGCAGTGGGTGTTCGAGAAGAATCGTCTAAAAAGCACTCCTCGAAGTCCACTACAGGTATCTAATGGAATTGCTATAGTGCGGAGTGCTTGCCACTACAGGATTCTACATAAAACATCGCACCGGCAAGTAACAATATTGGTTCCCAGAACCTATATCCTATCAACTCTTGGTATCATGATATCTTGGTATAGTCCATAGCTCGATGTAACAGAACGAACATGAGCTACAACGAAGTTTATGTTATGTGCAACGCAGGACCTAGGTAGGCAAATATGATGTGTTCTAAAGCGAAGCTTTCTTTCACCCTTCCTTCGACCTTCCTCACTGCTGCTGCTGCGGCTGCTGTCTTGTGCGTCGCGTCGGGAGGTGGTTCAGAGCGTGCATATACATGCCAGGAGCGTGGCAGAGAGGAAAGGCGACGCGAGAAGCTCGTTTGGTCATTTGCATCATGTCGCTTTACGCGTCGCATGCGCACAGTGTCCAGAGAGGAAGCGACGTGAGAAGGCGAGGAAGCACTGCTACAAGACCCGAGAGCGGTTGCGGACAAACTCGATAAATTTACGTTCATGTTACGGTGCGCTACATTCCTGCTACTTTTGAAAAATAAACACCGTAGAAATTTGACGAGCGGGCAACTGACGCACGGCGTGCAGACTCAAAGCCGAATAAAAGCACCGTAGCGTCTAGGCGACATCGTAGCACCGTAGCATCTAGGCGTCGAACGTCATTTCAATGCTTCTGTGCGCACCATGGTAGGTTTGCGGCTATGGCATGGCTCGAGGTCGCAGTTTCGATCCCGACCGCGGCAGCCATATTTCAAGGGAGGCAAAATACAAAAAAACTCGTGTACTTAGATTTAGGTGCTCTAAAGAACCCAACGAGGTCAAAATTAGTATATAGTCTGCCACTACGGCGTGCATCATAATCCGATTGTGGTTTTTGCACTTACAGCCCCATAATTGAATTAAAGCTTAACACGTTTGCCACGATGCAATGTGCCGTGTGAAGCAATGGCAATACTAGCCTTCTCAGAGGTTATGAACAATGGCGCACAACAACGCCTCACGCAAACAGGTCTCGCTGTGTGGTCTGTGTACTACGTAGACAAACAGCCGTGGCGCACGCAAGGTAATGCATGCATCAACTCACCACTCTCGTATTGCACTAAGTGCTGAACAAATTAAAGATTCGCCGTCAATATCAGCGCTAATTATTGTCAGTCAAAGCAAGCAGCATAGAAAGCGTCGCTTACGTCGATTCCGACAGTGCGTGAGATCCGCTTTTTTTTTTTTTTGTAGATGAGACTCCCGATCGACATGTGAAGTGCCTGGTAGGTCAGTCAAAAGATAACGTGTAGACATCGGTTCATCCACTTTCTTGGGTATTTATGTTTCCTAGTAGAATCCTGGGAGTGTTAGGCAGCGCTACCACTCACAAACCTTGGTGGCGAATATGGAAAATCCTTTCTGCCGCAGGCGTCACGAGAACGTGATCTTTTTGGGTGAAGGCAACGGTCAATAAACCCACACATGCTACCTGAATACATCAATGTTACCGGATTCGAGACCCTCGTTATGTAATAAACGAGAAGAAAGGGAGTTAACCGAGAGGCGCGATCTTTATTAGACATATCATAAGAAGCCAACAAACACTGGCACCAAGGACAACATAGGGGAAATTACTTGTGCCTAATAAATGAAATAAAGAAACGATAAATGAATGGAAATGAAAGTGGATGAATAAACAACTTGCCGCAAGTGGGGAACGATCCCACAACCTTCGCACTACGCGTGCGATGCTCTACCAATTGAGGTCCCGCTTCGCCGTTTCCCCATCCATTTTAGCCAGGGAGCAGGGAGTGTTAGCCAGCGCCACCACTCACAAACGTTCGCGGCGGATTTCGCACCATCAGGTATCAGCTTAACTAGTTCTACAGCCAATTTATTTGTCTCGAAACTTGGCCACCCTGTCAACGTTATGGTTTTTTATCTTTAAGTTGTCGTTTATATTTATGTGAGTCCTCTTCTGAAATTTCCAGCAGTTTCAACTTTGCCAAGATGCTCGCATTATAATTTGTAAACATTCTTTGGCGAATACTCCAGCAAAATATGTCACGTGAAATATTTAATGTCTTGTATCTGCACAAAAATGCGTAATTTGAGAAGTTAAGACGTATAAATGTTATAATGGTGTGAATATAGATGATTGGTAGCATTATAAGCAATAAGGAACAATTGAAACAAAAGGTATTGATCAGAGAGAATACCCATATGATCAGATTTATGCATATCCTTAGGGATACACAGGGCTCCATAGAAAATGCACGGGAAAGCCTATAGTAGTGGTGGGTGAGCTAAAGGGCCAACTTGAAAGTTGGGGGTGGGCCAAATGATATGTCGAGGTGGGCCAACAAAAATTTGGGGATGAGCCAACTTAAAATTTCGGCGTGGGCCAACGTAAACTTGGAGGTGGGCCAACCTAAATTTAGCTGTGGGTCAACTTAAAATATGGGGGTAGGTCAAATTGAAATTTTGGGGTGAGCCAACTTGAAATTTAGGGGTGGACTAACTGAACTTTGGGGGTAGGCCAACTTGAAATTTAGGGTTGGGCTAACTGAACTTTGGGGGTAGGCAAACTTGAAATTATGGGGTGGGCTAACTGACGTTTGAGGGTAGGCCAACTTGAAATTTGTGCGTGGGCCAACTTGAAATTTGGGGGTGGGCGAACTGGAAATTTGGGGCTATGCTTACGCATACTTAGACAACTTCAGGGGAGTTACTGTATACTTTTTGTCTGCCTCTGTTCGCACTTTGTGGGATTTTCGAAAAACGTCATAACAATAGCACGCCACCTGGCCATGCTGCTCAAAAAGTAATTTTATTTACATGAGGCCTTCTGCAAGCTTCTACCTTCTTGCCGTTGATCAGCCTCCTGAATTCACTATCTACAGTAGCCCATTTTGACGATTACGATACCACGGTAGTCCGCAACGATGCAACGGCCACGGGATTGAAGCCGTTTAAATCAGCTATACCGTGGACACAGAAGACATTTTTTAGTACTTGGAATGAAGCTATTCCATTAATGAGCGTGATTCTTAAGCACGTACGTAAATTCACAGTTAATAAAATGTCTTTATTTCTTGGTGTACAGTCGCGTGTCGTCATGGTGTCATCTCGTCCTTTTACCGGATTACATCATTGCGAGAGCGAACTTGGCCGACTGGGCCACTAGGTTTTCTGCCTTAAAGGGAAGCTGAAACGGTTTTCAATTTCCATGAATTGCTGGGGTTGGTAAGAACAGACCTATTAATTTACGGTTCTGAAATTTTTTCTTTGTATTGTCAATATAAGGGGCAGAAATCGCTTTCTAAATCCCCCCCGCGGACACGCCCCCGTCGCTTCCCGGAACGCCGGGTGAGGAGGCAGCCGGAGGAGAGAACTGGCGAGAGTGACGTCATTCCCGGGGACCGTACTGCCGGACCGGCGTGCTGGCATGTTTCTTTCCGTCCTGCGCTTTACTAAGCTACGAGAGATCTGCCGCCTCTCACGTTTGTTTTCTTTTGCGATTTTCATGAACTGTGCTTCCTTTCTGTGCTGCGTGAGTGCCTACAGCCAAGGGCGCCCAACGTGCCCTTGTTCTGTGCAGCATTCGGCTGTGCGAACACAGGCGGGCGAGACGATGTGGTGTTTCACATGTTCCCGAAGGACAAGAAACTTGCAGCGCAGTGGGTCCGTGCGGTGAGGAGAGATAATTTCTTGCCGATGAAATCAACTGTGCTGTGTTCGGACCATTTCCGCGACAGTGATTATCATCGGAGCTTGACAACGATGCGGGCAATCGGTATTCCAATTAAATCGGCGCGACTGAAGACCGGCGTTGTTCCGTCTATATTCTACAAGAGAAACACCTCGCCACTTCCAAGAGCGGCCTTCGCCAAGAGGAGAAAGGGTGAGGTAAGGGTTTTAATGTGTACACGGGCAATTTTTTAAGCGGATGATCACCTGAGTGTCGAACATCAGCTACAACGAAGTTTATGTTATGTGCAACGTAGGACCTAGGTAGGCAAATATGATGTGTTCTAAAGCAAAGCTTTCTTTGACCCTTCCTTCGACCTTCCTCACTGCTGCTGCTGCGGCTGCTGTCTTGTGCGTCGCGTCGGGAGGTGGTTCAGAGCTTTCAGAGCGTTCAAATGGCCTTACAGCGGCCTATGACGAAGCGAGGTGGAGGCACAGCCGGGAATATGCACATGCGTGCAAAGTGCTTGCTGTTTTCATCCTGTTTTTCCACTCCGCTTTCCCACGGAACACTATACTACGGCTGTTTGTTCGGCGCTGTTTTGGTACGGTGAAATAACTGGCCGGGGGTACGCTTGCACATTCAGTGATATTTGCTATTAGTCCAACCACGCGGTGCGCGCAGGTTTAGCTGTTCAGCATTCGTGCTCAAATCGCACGATATAAGGCATTACGGCAATATTTTCATGCTCGCGTTAGAGTAGTTGAACTCGTAGTGTAAAAACTTCGTTCCGTAGATTTCACACTCACAGCTTGCTACCAGCAGCGAAATGCCGCAAAAACGAGCGTCGGCACAGCCGCGCTCGTGGCAAGGCGAACGGTCTCAAATAATGAAGTAACGTTGTGAGGCATTGAACTTGTCAGGGTTCAACGTGGTCTAGCCCAATACAGGCATCGCTGCTGGACAAAAAATGTTTTCTTGCCTTTAACATTTCATGCCCTCCCCCCCCTCCCCCATGTGCCTCCACCACACCTCACGACACTACCAACGTTCTGGCACCGTACACAGCTTACTGGTGCATATTTAACGCAATTAATACATTACTTTAGCCATGAAATTACAGACACCAAATAATTCACATTACTAAACCACTGGACAACTAATCCATCACATAAATTACTGAAAATGTATTTCAATTACTGTAAGTAATCCAACTGTTGTCATGTTTGCTGATATGCATGATATGCTGAAATTCATGACATCCATGCCTTGCACTCTTTCAGGTTCTAGCAGAGCACCTTGAGAGCCGAGCCCCTGATGAACCTGTTCCACTACCACCACCAATCGAGGAGTTTGAAGCAGCCAGTGTGATGCAGGCAGATAATGTTGAAGAGTTTGAAGTAGCCAAACGCGGCACTTATGTTCGCGATCGTGTATCAACACGCAAAAACCACGGAATTTAGACAAGCAGCGGCAAGGTGCATGACATCGCGGAACTGCACCCGTGTTTACAATCTAATGAGATGTTAGTGCTTCGGCATTCTTCCGGCAGCAAGTTCCCAGTGACACTTTAGCGCGTTTTTTCTCCCGTCATTGGAACGTGCAGCTACATGAAAAGACATAAGTACCAGCTAAGATTTCCAACGCGCGAGAAGGTGCACACATCGCTCTCGCTGTTGGCACACTCAACATCGTTGTTGCGCCCGTTGCCGCCATCGTTTTCTGTATCGGCTGTCGGTTCGAACATGTACGGCAAAAATACAAGCTCTCAGAGACAGCGAGAACGTTCCATTTTGCTTACAACTCAGCTGTGAAGCCAGAACAGAACAGCGTGCTACGCTCTGAAACGGCGACGCCGGCCGGCGATCCCCGTGAATGACGTCAAAGCGGTCCCTACCAATCACGGGCAACAGCGGCGTTCGCGCGATGCCCTTAGGCGCTGGTGCGCGTTTTCTTGCAAAAAACAGCCGCTTGCGTTTGTTTCCGCCCCTTTTAAACGAGATATTCGTGCTCAGTGGACTTAAAACTGTAGAATGCCGCAGGGAACTCATTTTTTTCGAAAAGTGTTTCAGCTTTTCTTTAAGAGTAACCTCACCCTTTTGCCTACACGCCAATGGTCTATACAGTTCACTACAGACATGCAAGACTGTTTCTTCAGCCTGTTCATTATTTGCATCCTCCATAGCTATACAGGGTCCTGAATATTTGGTTGCGCGTGTTCAAAAAAAGATTTATACTAAACGAAGCCGACGCCAAACTGCAATCGTTCTGCGAAATTTGAGCAGGAACAGTGCGCGGTGAGCGCAAAATCTTTTTTTGAAAACTTGCAGTCAAATATTCAGGACCCTGTAATGTGAAGGTGTTTCCTTTTTACTACACTACTAATAAGTGAGCTTGCCTTCGATTTCTATCCCTTCAATAACGTTGTATTCTTGCTATTATTGTCGCACGTAATGTACACAGAATACTCGGGCACCCTCAAATGAAGTGCTTTAACTTCTTGCCTGAGCACGCCCGCCATTGTGATGTAAACAAACATAACTTGAACTCATTTTCTCCGTATTAAAGGCTGAATTAAACGCTTACGTCACCCTGAACAAGGTAAATAAGGGCCGTAGTACTCAATCTTCTAATGCCTGTATTCTCAAGCCTTTCTTTTTTCAGCATGTCACCTTGTACAAAAGAAACGGCCCCCTGATGTATCTGATATATTAGTTGTTATTCTCGACCACACAATATAAACAGTCATGCTCAACTCCATCATGCCCTGGCAGCAGGCCACCGTGGCGTGCCACACAAGTATGACTACGCTCGTTCATTAGGATTGGCATATAACATTCTGTGCGTCGTTACGTCGCCACATATTAACTCTGCCAGAGCTTGAAAAGCCGTCAATCTAACCTGTCTTCTTCAGCCTCTTAATATATCATGCGAGTTTTTTTTTATTGAAATGAAAATAAAAGAAAGAGGCGTAGTCACCTTATAATGGTGACGGCAACTCCTTTTCTCATACCGGAAACAACAATATAAAAAAAATATGTAGGAAAATGAAAGGAAATCACTTCATACGATCAGAAAGCCACAGCACAGTCCTATACGCCTATGAACATAACAGTATAAAGGTCAAATGCAAGTTTCACCACAATGAGTTCGTAAACAGTCACAAACACACACAAACAGCCGTGATGTAGACTTCGATGAGCATATAAACAGATGAGGAATTACACAGCGTTAAAATAATTCACGAACAAAAAAAATTTATAACACGTAATATACAAGCGTAAATAACTACAAATAATAGGAGAACGTTATACTGACATCGTGTGATTATTCAGTGCACTACCTAGTATTTGTTAAGGATGCCCGTGTCTTCATAAAAATGTTCAAGTGCGTTCAATGCTTTTCACTGTGCTATTTTCGATGGCCATGGGCCCAGAAATTTTGCGAGTGAGAAAAGCCAGTGAGGATCACTGGAGTGTAGCTCTTTTTCTAGCTGCCGTCTTTGCATCTCGTATATGGGGCATTCGAGGAGTAGATGGCGAATATCCTCATCGTCGTGGCCACAGGAGCAAGCCGGGGAAGGAGCCCGTTTGATGCGATGTAGGAAATGTTTGGTGTATGCTGTCCCAAGGCGCAGTCGATGAATTAGTGTCTCGGTACTTTTAGAAAGTTGTACGTCCAGCCGGTATTCGAGTTGAGGGTCTACTTCGTAAAGTATTGATTCCTTAGTGTTTTCATTAAACCATGTTGACATACACAAGTCTTTCTTTAGTACTCTCAATATCTGTTTTGTGTCCATTGGTGATAAAGGGATGAGTTCAATTTCTCCATCTTTATGAGCTGATTTTGCCAATGATTCCGCTAGTTCGTTGCCTGCTATACCAGCACGGCCCGGGACCCACTGTAATACTACTTCATGTTTCCTTTCATTAGCCCGAGTTAAACTGTTCAGTACTGCGTATGGTATTCGTGCGTGTAGTTGGCTGTCATCAATATCTTCAAGACATGCTAAAGCCGATAAGGAGTCCATGCAAATTACCCACTTTGTTGATGTCTCATATCTTTTGATAAGATGAGTGGCTTGGAGAATTGCCCCTAATTCTGCTATTGTTGGTGACGACGTGTGTCCTAGTCGACAAGCGTACTCTACCTCTAAGGATGGTATAACATAAGCTGCAGTCGCGCTTTCTTTGACTACAGAACCGTCCGTGTAGACGTGAAGAGATTCCTGGTACTTGTCAAATAGGTGATGTAACGCTAATTGTTTTGCTTCTGATGTGGAAATGTCGCTTTTATTTTTAAGCCCTTCGATTCACGTTTCTATTTTCGGCGCTTGCAGAAGCCATGGTAGGTAGCAGAGGTCGGAGTCCCAAAAAATGTGATCGTGGGAGTCGTGATTTATGCTCTTGAAACAAGGCGTGTATCTGTGCACGCGGACGGTTCTCTATCAGAGAGAGAAGGGGGTGTGCATAATGCTGAGTAGAAATTCTGAAGAGATGTCGGCATGTTTCCAGGCTGCGAATCACCGTGAAATGCTGTTCCCGCTCTTCTGCAATAGTGAGGTGACTGGACGTAGCTTGCGGGACTCCTAGGCGCACTCCTAAACTCCGAGCCTGCAATAGCTGTAGCTGATGGAGGGACGTCTCAGATAATTTGTGCAATATAGGGGCGGAGTAAGAAATTCCCTGACGCACAAGTGCTGAGTGGACGTGAAGCAGTGTTAAGAACGGCCAGCTGCAGTGCGAGTTTGCCACTCACTTACGACTATGGCGGCAACATCCCGGCGCTGTTAAGAACGGCGAGCTGCAGTGCAAGATTGCCACCCACTTACGACTATGACGGCAACATTCCGGGAGCGTAGCCCCCAACTTCTAGCCACAGCGTGACTAAATCGACTTTGTGACGGAATGAGTTCGGCGGGCCAACTATTGTTCCGAAACTCCCCAACGCGCTACCCGGAACGGCTCCGAGTTCTACGGGGCCCCTCTGACGTCGGTTCCGGACCTTCGAACGTGTGTGGTTTTGTGCGTGTAGACCATCCTGCGGAGAGGCGGCTAGTTTGCGATCACCAAACGAACGTTCGCGTCGCCTTGTATCGCGGGAGGACCGAGTGTTTAAAAACTGCTGTTGTGCGGATGCTCGACACACTTTTCTTAAGCAGTCATGTTGGACTGAGACACTCTCTCTCAAGCAGTCATGTTAGACTGATGTGCTTTCTCAAACAGTCATGTTAGACTGATATAAATACTGTAAATAAACCCATATTCCTCGTTCTCCATGAGAAGCCGTCCTTCCCTTCATCAACGTCCTCAGCGTGGATAAGTTGGACGACGGCATGGGCCAACTACCTTCTAATTCATGCCCGACTCCAATCTTGACAACGGATCACGAGCGATGGGATTGAGCCCCCAATCCTAACAGAAGGGATGCAGTTGTTCCACCCCACTTCATGCCTGCAATTCTGCGGAGAACATTATAACACAACTAATTTGGTCCTCCAGGGCGGTCAAATGATGAGTCCATCGAATCTGGTGGTCTAAAATCACGCCGAGAAAACGATGTTTCCTAACCAGTTCGATCACATGGCCATCTGCTGAAAGACCAAAATTTCTAACCTTTTTTCTTGTGAAAGGCAAAACCGCTGTTTTGGCATAAGATATCTTCATGCCCCGTTGTCTTAACTAATCACCTATTGCGTTCAAAGCTTCCTGCAACCGATGCTTGACAACTTCTAGAGACTTGTTCGATGTCCATGGGCAAATGTCATCAGCATACATAGATATGTTTATGTCTGCTGGAAGTACTGCTGGTAAACCTGCTATTGCTGCATTGAAGAGAAGTGGACTTAATACACTTCCTTGCGGAACTCCTTTATTTATGGTGTATGCGTCGCTTTGGCCGTCATTTGTATTTATATATATCTTTCTGTCTTTCAAGAAGTTAGCGATCCATTTGAAAACACAGCCATGCACTCCGAGAGTTGCGAGTCCAAGCAGAACGTGAAGGTGACTAACCGAGTCAAAGGCCTTCTTAATATCAATAAACACAGCAACAGCAATGTTCCCACAGCTAATCTCGTGGTCAACAAACGTTACCAAGTCAAAGATGCAGTCCATTGTACATCAGCGTTTTCTGAAGCCAGCCATTTGATCTGGTAGACAACTGCTGGAATCTATCCACCATTGCAGTCTAATATCGATCATCTTTTCCATCACCTTTGAAACACTGCTCGTTAAACTAACAGGACGGAAGGAGTCAAGAGACAGTGGCGCTTTGCCAGGTTTTAGCAATGGGACTACGTTAGCGATCCTCCAACTCATAGGAACATGTGCTTCCTCCCACATCTTGTTGAAGACGTGTAGGAGAGTGGACGTGCTTGTTGGGCCAAGGTTTTTCAAGGTACAATAAGAGAAGTTGTCAGGACCAGTCGCTGTTCTTTGGCGTGTCTTCGAGAGAGCGTGCTGCAGTTCTTTTAGAGAGAACAGAATATCCAACTGGATATGAGGTAAATTGCAAGCATTTTCAATCTGTTGCTGCACCGAAAAGATAGAATGATCTTGAATTGATACAGGATTTGCGAAATTTACTAGGGTTGCGCAGAACTTGTTTGCAATTTCGCGTTCATATACGCCAAGAGCTGTAGTAAGGCTTTTGAAGGGACTACATTGTGATACCGGATGGCCGGGGCATTTATAAATCTCCAAATTTTCGGCAAGGGAGTGAAGGGGGTAAGTAACGTACAGAACTCACGCCACCATTGCTGTCCCAGTTTTTGCATGCCCCGGTCAGATTTTCTGTGTGCAGCTTGACTTTCTTGATAATCTTCAAGCCGTCCGGAACTACGAAACCGACGCTCTGCTTTCCGTCTAACGGCTCGGAG
This sequence comes from Dermacentor andersoni, assembly GCF_023375885.2. Classification (NCBI taxonomy): domain Eukaryota; kingdom Metazoa; phylum Arthropoda; class Arachnida; order Ixodida; family Ixodidae; genus Dermacentor; species Dermacentor andersoni. The sequence goes on along the minus strand of NC_092814.1, from coordinate 219,254,255 downwards.
TCGTTCATAGTCTGCGTCGACACTGTTTTGTCCCTCCTAAACAGTTGTGTATCGCGTAGCCCTAGAGTAATTACTTAGTACCGATGACATGAACTTGTCCAGGTCATTTACTTGGTTCAGTACCACAGAATTATATTCTCGAAATAGTTGCCAATTAGTAAGTTTAGTTACTCTGGGAGATTTTGCCGGATGCATAAGGGGATGCGCTATGAGAATTGGGTAGTGGCCACTACCCCGTGTCTCATAGTCTGTGCACAATCTAATACCGCGCGTAAGGTCAGGGGAGGCTATAGTAAGATCAAGACAACTAGCGTAATTGTAGCCTCATAAAAAGGTAATCGATCCATCATCGAGCACAACAAGGCCGCATGAGTCTATATCCTTTTCTAAAGACCTGCCTCTAGCATCAGTGTGGCTACTGCCCAAGGTAATGTTATGAGTATTGAAGTCCCCGCAGAATAGGACTGGTCCTTGAATCCTTTGAAAGAAGTGCATGAAAGTTGACTCAGTAATGCGCGATGCTGGTTGCATGTAAACGCAAACAATGGTCACTAGCAGCTTTTTAAACTGAACTTTACAGGCAACGAACTCAGGCACATCAGAGTCCGAGGAGAAGAGAAAACAGGAAGGTAGATCGCGTCTGACGCATAACATAGTTCGGCTGGGGTTCGGAGTTGTGAAGATGAGTATATTACGTAGTTCGAAAGACGGAAATTACGGTCTACACCGGCTTCGTTAAGACACAGAACGGGGAACCTGTATTGTGAAACAAGCTTCCTGAAGTCTGCACTCTTACATCGAATGCCATTTACATTCCATTAAAATACTGTTGTGTTTCGAAAACAGTTATCTATCTGGCGAGCCATTATGCTATGTTGTAAGCTACTCTTCTAGTACCAGCGGTTCTAACGAGAGAACTGCGCTCACCTCTGGAAGGTTGTTTGCCATAGGGAACGCCCGCAGAATTGCTTTCAACGCAACAAAGAGCATAGACGTCACCATATGCTGCTGAGATGATTCCGCTTCACGTGAGACATGCGCAGGGATGAATGCTCAAAGGGATGAATGCCTGCTAAGACTCATGTTGGTGGTCGACTATACTTGGCGACGTCTTTCATTGGCTCTTTTTCCTGCTTGGTTTGCCGTTCATCTCCTGTAAACCACTAGCCACCATTGCATACGTTTTCATGCGCTCTGCTGATTGTAACGGAGGAGCTGCTTTCACTGGGTTGACAGCATCTAAGTTCGGAGTAGGCGAGCCTTGCTTCGGGGTCCGACCATGTAATATTTCTTGTCGCCTGAGTAATGAAGCCACTTGATGCTTGGGACATCTAGCGTATGAAGCTGTGTGGTTTCCGTTGCAGTTGGCGCAGTTGGGTTGATTTCTAGAGGTGCAGGCTTTATAATCATGCGCTCCCGCACAGACCTTGCATCGCAAATGGCCATGGCAGGACTTAGCAACATGGCCAAATCACCGGCAATCGTAGCACCGAGTTGCAGGTTCTAAATATTCTTCGACTGGATGACTTGTGAATCCAACTAGGACGCGTGTTGGCAATGGTTTGTCAGGCAAGAACTATAGGATGACGCTCCGAAGTACATGTGGTTCCACTGTTCCATCTTCTCGCCGGAGCCATCTGGTTTGCCTCTTAACGGAAATGACGCCACTATTTTGTAGGTACTAAAGTAGTTGGTCTTCAGTGTATTGAATTGGAACATGTCTTATTTTTCCTAGATTTTTCGTGTACGATGGTGGCACGTATGGTTCCACTGCAAGGCCAGTAACATGAGTTAACTCAAGTAGTCTTGAAATTGTGCAGGGAATCTTGTTGGTCTTCCTGCATAATTGCATTCGTACATATGTCTTTTTTCGATTTTTTTCTTTCAGTGCCGTAAGGCAGCCCTCCTCGCTATAAAACAAAAGTGCGAACTACATTGTAAGGCTCGAAAGAAGCGATTTTTTTTTTACTTCCGCGTTGGGCAAGGTCATCGGCAGTGTAATCCCATTATATTGCACGGAGAGCAGGCGACAATAAAAAGAAAAGAAACGAAAGCCGCGTTATATTTGTCATATGGATCTGAATAAACTGCGAAGCGCGTTCTGAGGCCAGAAACCTCGAAATAAATCCCCCCCCCCCCCCCCCCCTTATACTCGCGTAAATGCGGTGATGTAATATTGCGATTTAAGCAAGGCCTCCAGTTGCGTGAATGCCTTTTTGGAACTACCTGAAACGCATACGAAATATTCAGTACAGTTTCTCCACGCGTCCACAACCATGTGACAGCGCTCACGAAAGATGAAATAGTGGTGGCACCATTCAGTCAACAGTTGATGGACGGGAAGTGTATTCAGTCTTTATGCAGGGTGTCTGATGATCTTTCACGGTAATTATTGGGTAAACAGCGGTGAATTTTCATTAAACATTCACATCACGCAAGCTTAGTTTGTATGGAGAGACCATTCATAACATAATCAAGCGAGGAAGTGCGATTGGCGAAGCATCCCACTGATACCGTTCTCAAAGCCTGCGGTAATCAATCGACGCAAGAGTTTTTTTTTTTTTTCGACAGCAGCGACACACAAACGTGGACTGATATACTTCTTAAAGCGATTTAATTTTATTTTTCACTGCGGAAGCGCAAATGCAGGGAGCGCCGCGTACACCGCGGCCACCTATGCTGGAGGCGCGCGGTCTTTTTCATCTATAGCAATATCTCCGCCGCCGGCTTCACTCGCTCCCCTAGGCGGCGGCTGGGACTGCCACCGAAGAAGTTTAAGTATATAACCTCCTTGCATAGAAACGGCAACATGGTGGCTAATAGACTGTGTTGGCTTGGATATGTTTGGCACGAGGCTGAAGACGGCATCCTGTCTTCTAAAGCGTTCCTATGTTTGCATTCGCATACATTAAACTCTTTCTTGAAGGGATGCGCACCGTAACATGCTGCAAAGGTGCTTGTGTTGAGCGTATCTAAGGCGAGAAACTCTATTCCAAACTGTCTGTTCTCTAACTTGCGCAGTAAATCCATGTCTTCGTCGTCCTTTTTTTGTCCCTCGTCTATGTATGCGCTGTAAGTGACGATTGGTACCACGGAATACCAACTAGCCCGTACCCAAACCTTGCCATGTTTAGAGTATTCGCCCAATCGCAAGAGTCACGAGTATAGTCGTAAGTTGTCACGACTGCGCAGCTGTAATCCACAGAGCCTGCCACTAAGAAATACGCGACGAGGTACGGCCGATGAATAAGTAATTGCCAATATTGGTATTCAGGAAACGTTTACTACCAAGAACAGCGGGCGCCTATTCCGCTGCGAAGGACGCATGCTGGGCAGCGACTCCAATCATTTACTCGCCACATCACACATCTACACTAGAATTCAACCGGTTTCGCCAACTCTCGCTTATGTTCTTTCGACCCTAAACTGCGACTTCGCCTGCCACCTCGACTCCAGCTTTTCCTCTTTTTGTCCCCGCTCCTTTCCAAATCTGCTGAGACGTGCTTCCACCGATGTTTGCGCCTCCCTTTTCTCAATAAATGAAGCCATTCATTCATTAATTCCTAAATTGCTGCAGAAAATAGCATGTCTTCATCTCCATAACCAACCTCTCTCTCACCTGGACTTTCTCATAGCAAAACAATGTTGCTGTGTTGCAAATCGCTGGGCGTCGCATATACAATTTCCTAGGAATGGCTAGCAGCGCGGTGTGCAATTTTCGGTGGGTGACGAGACAGTAAAGAGTGCCTTCTTTGTCTCTTCCACACTCAGCATTCTGCTCCGTGAGCTATTATTAGCCGCTTCGACGGCAGACCACTCTCGGAGAAAAATATCCTGGGAACTTGGCCTAAGCATTATTCGAAGCACAAAGCCACAAAAGACCAACTGTGCTTCTTGAAGGTGCTTGCACTGTGTGTACTGCGGTGTTCACTCTCGCTGCCTCTTCATTCTTTTTCCTATCTTTCTTTTTCCTTATCTATCTGTTTTTCTTTTAATGCGAAGCATTAGGATCGTCCAAGTGGAAAGAAAGTGTAAGCGTGTGAAGTTTGGCAAACTGGTCACGCAGGAGAGGTGGACAGGGGATGACACCGCTTAGAAAAGTGTGCGTGTGTGTGTGTGTGTGTGTGTGCGTGTGTGCGTGTGCGTGTGTGTGTGTGTGCGTGTGTGCGTGTGCGTGCGTGTGTGTGTGTGTGTGTGTGTGTGTGTGCGTGTGCGTGTGTGTGTGTGTGTGTGTGTGTGTGTGTGTGTGTGTGTTGCTTCAGACCCCCGTAGGTTACACTTCGCTCCTCGAAGAGACAACACGTGTGTCGAGTGAGCACCTGAACAGTACTTTGCAATGTGGTAAACCTAGTATCAGTCATGTTTCCGGGACCTCACAGAGGTGTGCCGTAATGCCTACCGCATTTCTCTCGCATTTACCTCTAAATTACAATTACATTTTTTCTCTCCCCATGTGTAGGGGAACAAAACGGGCACGTCCATGGTTATCCTCCCTGCCTTTCTTCCATTCTCTGTTTTCTTCTCTATGATGTTGCGCTTTCCTTTGTCGGTGGCCTGCCTGATATCTCCTAGGACGAAGTACGAAATGAAAGAAACCTAGCTGGGCTGGTCGCGGACAGCACTTTTTGTGTTCTTGATGTGTCGATGTCAAGTGTACATGTTTTATGTAAGCCAGAATGACCGCGATATAGGCGAGATGAGTTGCGGTAGCTCGTGAGTTTGGACTAGCGACGCTCTTCACGCCGCACTTTCGTATTCTTTGCGAACCGGAGTGAAGGGCAGGAGGGTAACACGCCTTCCTGAAATGAAACATTCAGAATAACCCTTTGTTTGACGGTTGGACATACGTCAAGGGCCCACGATAAGAATCACCTTCAAGTCGGTATCAGCTTGCAAAGGGGGAACTCCGATGAAACATTGTCTAGAGGATAGGCTTTTAATTATCATAAGGACATCTTTATCGAAATTCAATTCCTTACCATGAGGTGAAAGCTGACTAATAAGCATTTAAACTTTATTCTTAAGACCTCCTGTTAATATAAGGTTGCTGTCTTTTACAACCTCCTCAATTAAAAAGTAAGGTATGAAAAATAAATTGTTGCTTTAAATGTGTAAACGCACACGCCCAACAAAAGTCCTAGTCCATTTCCCAGTATTGATTGAATGAAGATGTAGCACGTCTATACTGTCACGTTGTAGTGATATGAAGTACAAGGCAGGTCCAAATGAGTGAGTCACGAATCTAACTCATTATAAAGGCGAGCTTGCGTTGAAAAAGAAAACACTCAAAGCACAACGATGGCTGCGCGCCATGTAGTGCTTCCTCTGAATCTGATCTACGGATCAAGGCATCGGTTCATCAGATTGGAATGCTCGTACATCGCATACTAACTCGGGCGCTCATATGTGATCGTGAATGTACGCCAGTACTCGCTTTGCATGCGCAATCTGATAAGATAACGCTTTTTTGCTATTGAATCCGTGACAACATACGGGATATTAAAAATACATGCAGGCGGGTCTTGAGATAACCGATAACTTTGGAAACTTGGAACTTTGGCCCTCTAGTCCACGGGTTCCATCACGGGCACTAGTGTCGGAGTCCATATTTCACGTGACTGTACGTATTGTCATAATATTGTCGTAAATGTCACAAAATCACAGTATTTTCTTCTTTAGGTCTTAACATTAGACAGCCAAGATGTATGCAGCGAAACCCTCATTCTAATACTTCAGTACATTTATTCTAACGTACATGTCCTCACTGCTCCATATGTTACAAAGTACTGAAAATGTATCCAATGCTTTCCCCCAGGTAACTGTTTTTCTTGCTGACGATGCCAGGAAACTGGGCCTGATGCCACCAACGCTCAGAAATCTAATTGTGAGCGCGTACAATCTTCTCGCCCACCTTGTGTGATGTACCGTAGCGCAGAGGTGCTTCTTGTATAATGTAAGAGAATCGGTTGTAAAGGCAAACGTGCACGGTTGGGCACATGCGTTTAAGCTCATGAACTTGATTTGCGTCAAGATAACCGGTCCAAGCTTTCACCATTTGCTTTGTAAGAAGCCTACTACATCAATATGCCAGCTGCTTTTAACTGCACCAAACAAAACTATTAAACCAATAGAAATATTGGTCACATCCTTTTATCACTCCAGTGTTCAGATTGGCAACCTCGAGATGCGGAATAAGTTGAGAAGTTGTGTGGGTAATTAAAAAAACTACCTTAATTAAATTTTCACTAATTCATCTTAGGTGGCTAAAGAAAATGAGAAGTTTGGAACCAGTCCTCGAGATTATCTGGCCGAGCGAAGAATTTTTTATTAAACATGCTTCTGTAAGAGCTGTGCGAACAAAAATTTTCCAGTTAAACTCTTTTAGAAAGCGTAATTAACGCAGAAAAAGAACGTGTGTAAAGTCACAGACAGAACAGCGCTTCAAGACTGGACACAAAGGAGGAACCACACACGCACTGATCTGACTAACAACTTGAAGCGCTGTTCTTTATGTGATAATGAAGCAACTAGCCCGTCAGACAATGCTTGAAAACCTGTTAAGTCAACCTGACCGCACCTAGCATTTTGTAATGTTGTGATCAATAGTGTGGCCCCGTGAGCACGTTCCTTGCGGCCAGTCCGCTTTCCGTTTTTATTCACGTTGTCTTTTTCGAAGGCAAGCAGTTTAAAGTTTTAATGTCAATATAGCAGTGAACGTGTGCCGCCGAAAGCTTGCTTGGTCGCAGAAGCGATGCATAACGCAATGATGGTGCATATTTAGTGCGTCACTGGCATCAAGACAATGCGCTGTCGCCGAGGGAAGGAAGATAACGAAACTGAACAGCACGGTAGCTGCTCACGTATACCCGGGCCGATGGTGACGCTGCCATCGTGACGAAATCTGGGGCGGCGATATTGACGGCTCAGGCATTTTTTTGCGTTGATTTCGCTTTCAGAAAGAGATAATGCAATGTCAATAAACCTAAACTCTATACACTCTAAAAGAAGTTTGCACCCTTTGGGTGTATATCTGCCACACAACGATAATCGTCTTCTGTCTTGCTTGCGTTTCCTTTCTTAAGAAGAAAGGAAACGCAAGCAAGGCAGAAGACTATTATCGTTGTGTGGCAGAATTGAAAACGCCGCGGCCGCTACTTTCCTGTCGGCAATGATATATGTCATGCTGATAACGCGCATGCTTCGTTACTGGGAAGTACCGCGCTCGCAGCGTTAAAGAATGGAAATGCGCACAAGACAGATGACATTTATTGTTGTGTGGCAAGGTACTACTCAAAGGGTGTAAATTTTTTTAGAGTGTATATCCCATTCATCCCCGAGGGTAGGTGTAAGTGGGGAAATGCTCGCTCGCTCGCTCGCGGTTCGTATCCGACGTGGGTTCGTATCCCACCTGCGGCCATTTCTTTTTCATCCACTTTCATTTCAATTAATATATCATTTCTTTAATTCAATTAATAAGTACAAGTAATTTCAACAATGTTGCCCTTGGTGTCCTTGTTGGCTCATTATGATGTAACTAATAAAAATCTGGCATCTCGGTTCCCTTTCTTCTCCTTCCACGCTAACTTGGTAACAGTATTAACTTAAAAAAAAAAAACTTAGTTACTGAAATTCAGTTTAATATCAGTGTGGATGATTGTGTGCTTTAGATTAGGCCATTTGTGGAATAGCCTCGGTAGACCGTTTCCTCATACTTTCTGCATTTTATCTTTTGAGAAAATTGTATTAACCACATGGATGCATTTCTAATAGGGGTATAAACTTCCAACACACGATTTAACATATGCTGCTATAATTATATGAGTAACTAGCCATTACAGCCTTCCATATTCGCCTCGTTCTTCTTTTATGGTCATTCTTGTCTTCTTCATCCGTTATTCAGCCAGGATCACTATAAGTATATTCTGTCAAAAATAATAATTTTAAATAATTCGTTTCTTATTTTTCTCTCATTCCAACGATCCTGTTTTCATCTTCCCACATGTGATGCGTCCGTTAACTACCACTTTTCTCTTCCCAACTAGCGCTGGGAGGCGTTACTGCTAAATGTAGCATGTCGAAGCTGAAAGAGGATAAGCCCTAAACACAGCGCCCCGTTCGTGAAGCCAACACTGCTGAGCACAGCTACACCCTACTATGGAGTCCATGGCCATGTACGTACACTGCTCGTTTAATGCATTCATTCACCTCGGCGAAAGGTGGACGCCCGTGCTGATGTAGCCATATCAAGGGGCGACCGAGTGCATATAGTATGCGTGCACAGTGTGCTGCGCACGCATACACAGAGCACACGGGTGCGAGCACTGTGGAGGTTGTGCTATGGGTATACGGTTAAATATGTAGCCTGATGTTCAGCCGGTTGGGCTCATGGTGTCACCATGAGTTCATCGATTCACTCTCTTGCAGATATGTGACCGCAATGCTCAACGCCTTCTTGGGCACTATCCGCCGTCCTTCTGGGAAAACGAGGTCTTCTGCGCGTACATGGAGACAAATCTCTTCTCATGTTGTCAAGCAGCCGACTTCGTTTCATTATGTCATCCTATTATTTACTGATATCCCGCATTGACACCATCTTCTAGACAGTCTGATGCCCTTAGCACTCTTTCCAACCATTGCACGACCTCTCACAAGCTCACCAGGAAAGTATATTCACCAGATCGGCTGTGTAAAGGCTCCAGACCGTTATAGTGGTGGATCGGCGCTTGTTAATATTTACGAAGACAGAACGAACCGAGAGCAGGCTGAACGATGACGCAATTTAAGTACAAAATATAGAGATATAAAGAGAAATAAACGATGAAGTCATATAATAGATGCATGAGGCAAACAAGAACAGTAGGTTTAAACCAATTGCTGCAGCAAATACGCTGTGCCGCGTGCCTTAGCTTGCTAATAGGCGCAAGAGCTAAGACGAAGTGACAGTTGCGGTACGCCAGATATCAGGGCACTCGCCTCGCGCTCAAGCATGATGACTCGGGGATTTGGCATTCGGGAAGGAAGGGGGGGGGGGGAAGAGAGAGAGAGTGGGGCGGCCTTGGGGCCACTTTCGCTTTCTGGGCCGCACCGGGTGGCGCCGCAACTCCCGCAGGACTGAAGCTACCAGGACAACGGCACCGGTTGCTCGTCCGAACAGGGTCAGTCGTGCCGCCGCGTGCTGATATGTTAATATTCCTCTATTCAGGGGAGACGGGTTCGAATCGACGCGACACGCCTCCGTGGTATCGCCCGCTTCTCCTGCCCATCGCTTTTATTTTCCGCCACTTCATGAAGGTCGCAGTAGCGCAGAAATAGACAGATAATCGCGGATAGGACTGCAGTCGAACGACCACGAACGTCGAATAGCGCGACTACGGCCCGACGGAGTCGAGACAAATGAGCCCGGAAATTTTCAGGAAAAGAAAAAACTGTAGGCGTGATGCGCCTCGTAACACTTCCTAACACGTGTTAGCCGCGAGCCGTGACGATGCAGGACGAGAAAGAAAGAAAACCGGTTACAAATAAATCCAACTGGGTCTCGCACGTGCGAAGATTGAGAATAATAGCACCTATTACGATGCGCTGTTTCCTTGTGCGCAGGCTGTTAATGTGTATAGGGCCATGGGCAATGCGTTTTCGGATGTCTTGATGCCTTTTCGGTAGCAAATCTCCAAAACGCTTCTATATTGCGGTAAGCACTCCGTTCATTATAAGTGCCGGTCGGAGGCGCGCTATACTTCGCTCTCATCTTTCGGTGTCAAGGAAGTTATAGGTGATTCCACGTGAGATGTTAGCTCAGCTCTGGTCACCTTGTTGCGCTTTCATGGCTTACGTGTTCCGCATACGTGAACCGCGTAAACAAAAGCCACGCAGTCGGTTAGCCGTTCTTTACAGAAGTTGCTAACACGCGATTGCCTGATAGTTTATCAAGGAAAAAGAAATACCTAGAAACAAACCTTCTCGAACTCGCGGGCGTTGAATCTGAAGCTCGAGGAAATAATCAGGTGCCGAACAGAGCAGAAGAAAATGCGCCTACGTCGATGCTATCACAACGCAAGTAAAGGTATTCGCCTGATTTCTTTCACACGATTCAAATTCTGCGCATACGCCGAATGTGCGTCAGTGTGTCGTCTAAAGAGAATCTGAGAAGCCGTTGGCGACGTCAATATTTTTCACTTCTCATGAATCCTCTTGGCTGCATGCAACTCCGACCACGGTCGCGTGGTTGGGCTTGGTGCACGTGCTTCAAGACAGCGCAGTCGTACATAGCAAAGTACAACGAAACTTGTGTTACGATACAAATTGATTTTTTGTGTAATATTATCTCGTTATGGTTGTAGGGTTTTGTAGAGCACTATCAATGCTTTCACAGAGCTCCTATAGTGGACTTTTCGGCCTCTTCATTTCTTCCCTCTCTCCTGTTCTCATTCTTTTCAAATCATCAGTCTTTCTTTCATGTTCGGATCCTCCTATGACAGTTTCTCTTTGAAGCAGGCGGGCGTTGGGCCTATTCCATCGTCAACTACTGCTATAGCCTGTCACTGACTGCGTTTTTTAAAAGAAAACGTTTTTTGCTTCATATAATAGTAGTGAAAGTTTGTCACTTCAAACTGGATCATGTTTTATCAGAGTAGTACGCCCGCAGATATTTTCCTTTGTTTGCTTACTTTTTAAGCAAAATTATTTTTCGCATAAAAGTGAAATGGAGTAGCCGGAGTCTTACTGCTCACAACATCTCCAGTTAAAGAGACCCCGTTTAACCCCACCTACCTACGTCCGCAGCAAACAAAAAGAAGGAGCTGCTTCATCATCATCTCGATGTCCCTTGCAGGACGAGGTGTACTCTCCCAACGCTCACCAATTACTCCTGTTTCACGTGAACCGAGTGTGAATTTTCTAACTGCGCTTCCCTACCTACACTTGGGCACTCCATCTGTTACTGCAATGCACAACCTGTTATCCGCTGTAGGCCCGTTACGTTTGTTGCCTAGTACCACTTATTCGAATGTGCCTCGCTGACGTTAAATAAACCCGTCGTTGTGGCGTAGTGGCTTTGGCGTTGCTCTGCAAAGCTCGAGGGCATGGGATTGAATCCCGGGCGCGACGGCCGCATTTCGATGAGGGCGAAAAACAAAAGAGAAAGAAAGAAAAACAAAAACAGATCCACACACACACACATTCGGTGCACGACGCCAGCATCGGGCGGTGACCCGCAGCGGTGTTTGAACCAAGCATCAAACGCTCTCTCGGTTTATAGGAGGTCACTGTCGTTTGCTTTAAAAACGAATTGCATTGCCTATCTGGACAGTCTTCTTTTCTAATTGGTTGACAAGGGGTGAGGAGCATGCAGCAGTGGCGAGGCTTTCGGTAGAGCTTACCTAAAGCAGTGCAAGTAGATAAACGGATGAGGGGGGTGATGCCGGCGTCTGCGGTTGACCCGCTTCCCCTTGCTTAGCTTGCGGTGGCCGGTCTAAAATCGCGGCGTCGTGAAACGGAAGGTGTAAAATGCCGCTAAAACAGAAGAGCTTGCAGTGCAATGTCGTAAACGTGCCGAAAGTACTTAACAACGTTGTACTGCCACGCAAAAATGTTTATTATACGTAAGTACATTCATGGTCCCCAGAACCTCCGAGTAGCCAGTGTCCGAATGATCGGTAGGCAGACATGTTCTATTCCTTTCTGAACGGGGCAGACTCCGGCTATTCCGAAAAAAAAAAGTTTTTTTCGGCACATTAATGCATCTTTAATGCGTACACGTCGCTTTTACATGGTGAGTTTTCGCAGTTTGGTGACGTCGCATGATAAACAGGCAAAATGGGTGGAGCCCAACAATTTTTGACCAATAGCGGAGGGCTAATGAAAAAAAAAAGGTGTAGAATCGTAAATAATTATTTATTTGTTCGGTCTAATCGTGCATAATCAGTGTGTGCACATCATATCAGATGGGGAGATTTCGCAGTATTCGCGACTTCGCGTGACAGACAGGCGATGTAGTGATGGCGAGAAAAATCTTTGACCAATCGTGGAGGGCTGATTGCAGAAATGCAATAGAAACAGTTTGGAATAGCTTTGCGTTGTAGCTCCCCTGGATTTAACGTAAAAGGAAACAACGCCAACGACAGGACGTCCAGTTGCTTGCGCTGTTTTGTTTTGCGTTCCGGTGTTTGCACCACAACCAGCACCTGAATACGATTCTGCAGTAAAATAAGAGCGTGCTCAACGTAAATTTCTTTCTCACTGGCTTTTGCGGTGTTCCTTAGGAGGAGCACAACGTAGCGAGTATATTATGCGGGAACGGAGAGGACTATGCGAAGGATGCATGCACACGGCCGCTATTGAGTGGGAAGTGACGCAGGAGCAAACGTAAAGAATAAGAAGAATAAAATGACCTGTTATTGCTACATCAATGAAAAAGTATTCAGTATGCTTGTACATTTCCTTCTTTTTCTCTCGACTTGGTCATGACAGCAGCGTATACGTATAAAGAGCGCACCTTATTATACACACTACATGCTGAGGTATACAGCGGGCGGCGTTGCGTACAGCGGGTCAAAATAAGCCCAGTAGAAGGACGCGAGAGAAAGATTTTAAAAAATGTGTAGAAACCACCGAGGATGATTCTCGGTGTAAGCGAATAACCGAACGCGTCCGCAGAGCTATTCGCTTTATTAAAGGAATGATGTGCTCGAAGGCGTACCAGTATTTGTTGCACTGAGTATATTTAGGTAGCGTTTGTTTGTGGTTTCATTGCTTTTACTTCCATGGAGAATAGAACCGTCAACGAACACATCCGTATAACGGTAGCATAGGTTACTATACATATGAGCCGATTCGTCGGCGTGGAAGGCAACTGCCTTCCTCCTCTACCACCGCCACCACAGGGCGAAATAAGAGGAGGGCTGTCCTTCCCGAGCGCTGCACCGCAGAATCTAAGCCTTGAGACGTCTCCCAAAGCTCTCAAGCAGGTGCGTCTCAAAGACGTGTAACAGTTGAAGTTCGGCAACGAATGCACCCCGCAACTTAGTTGCGCGAGTGTATACGTGATCTTTGAATCGGCGCCTTTGTATCGGCGCCCTTGTATCTGCTATATATAGCTAACATCACTGCAAGTCTTCGGTCCAAAGCCGAAAGCCTCCGAGCCCCTGGATTAATGGGAAATGGGCCAGATGAAAAGTGGCGCGCCGTGAGCACCACATGCCAGAGCAGTGAATCCGCACATAAGTCTCGCGGCCTTTGTGCGTACCTGTTTCGTGTCTTGAGCCGAGCACTATTCTTGCTCCTTTGCCCCCTCGTTGGACGCGGTCTTTTTTGTTTTTTCCTTCTTCAATGACATTCGACCTCACAGCTACTCGTCGCCAGCATAAAAATAAAAAATTCCAGGGACTCATGCTAGTGTAATGAGCGAAAGAAGAAGAAGAAAAGAAACAGCGCACGAGAAGGGAACGGACAACGGCGCCGTCGTCCATGCGCTTCTCTTGTGTGTTTTGTTTGGCGCCCGATACAGCACGATGAATCAGTACCAACTAGCCCAAATTCTATTTTCATACCAAAAAGAATTGGTCATTTTCGTCATAGCGTGTGCTTATTCACTGCAGCATCATTCATTGCCGAATACTTGAGCATCGATGCGGTTGGGGCTTCGAAGTACAGTCGTGCGATTCCTTTGCGACAACTCTGTCTCATTTACAAGCCATCTCCTGATCATTTACAAATCGTACCATTTTTCTACGCGGACTCCCTTGCTGAGTAAAAAAGCACACGGCCTTTCGACTGTTGCGAGAACGCGAAGAAAGCTCGCACTGCTGCCTGAGTTGTATTTTCGAACTGCCTACAGTAGTACAACGCGCATTACACGTCAATGTGCAGTGAGCATCCTTTATTAGAAGGAAGCCTACGCATTTTCCATCGTACACGTAAACAGAGAGAGAAAGAGAGATTTCGGCTTTCGTTAACACTAACGAAGCTCGCTTGTAGTTGTTTAACTGTATAGGCCTGCACAGTTTTCGTCATGTTACGAGTCCCCCTCCTGACTAATGTCATCGGACGTGCGCTCCTTGGAATTCATGCATCGTAAACAGGTGTACTTGGAAAAGTCCTGCGCAAAATATGACGACGCGTGCCGGGCTGTGTCTGGAAAGGTGTGCCCGCCACGCTGGCCACACGGCGCAAGGAGTGGGCGAGCTGTGATTCGCGAAAGCCGCCGGCGTTCCCCCAAAAAGAACGCAGCGCTGACAACGCGCCCGGCCAGCCGTGCCGCCCGTTTGGTATACACACGCGGATATGCACATGAAAACGTGTACATACAGCACGCGGAACAAGCGCAAAGCGGTTCGAGGACGTGACGGAACGCGCGTATTGCAGAGCGATCGAGAAACGGTAATCGGCCGAGCCTTCCTCTCCTGAAGAAGACGGTGGCAAGCAAGAACGCGCGGGAAGAGCGTGCGGCTACCGAGGGGGGCCAAGAAGCGAGACATGCCTTCGCCATGTATGTGGAGAGCGGAGCGCTTCAAGATGTCGGCGCGATTTCCACTGCAGCCGCGGGAGAGGCCTGCCTCTGCGGGGTTGGTAGAAAGGTGTTCGCGTCTCTCCTCAGCCCACATGCGGCCGAGAAAGGCCCTGCAGAACGTCACTCTTCTGACGCCCACCGTCACGCGCGTACGTCATTAAAGAGATAAATTTCGCTTATCGATGGGGGGGGCAAAAACGAGCATTCGAGTGATGCCGTCTCTTCCTGACAGGGCACAGAGAATAATCGTTTGTAAGTCCACGTGTAGCGCTATATAAAAAGGAACGCTCGCTGTCAAACAAGTTAGCATCTCTGCACCTCTTCGAGAGCACCTGTAGTATACGGCGCCCTAGTAAAAGCAAGAATGTTACGGGCGCGTGCTCGCAAGCTTGAGGTGAACGGGAGCACAAGCTCCGCACATTTGTTATAAGCAGTTCAGGAAGAAGCGAGCGCCTCGACTCTCGCGCAAACAATGGAAAGGTGTACGCTAAGTATAGGCAACGGCGCTGGGCATTAGGCGGCGGACATTGTCGCCTTAGTTTATATGCTCACTTTACAGGTATTGTTAAGGGCATGTGAAACAGGCCAAAGTTATGCCACTTTTGCTACAGCTCGTCAAAATCTCTTTCCCAGAAAGTATGTATAGGCGATTCACACTGTGCGAGAATGCTTGATACTTTTCACTGGGAGTAACGCGCTTATGCATATAGGCTGTGTTGCCTGTCAAACAGGGAGAGTACTTTAATAGGTATCCTGGAGAAGTTTACTTGGCAGCATGCCTATAGCATCCATGCTACTCCAGATGGATATAATGAAATGATGTTTCACTCCATTAACAAAGCAGAGCCACAAGTACTTTGCGATGACTTGGCGGTCAGCGCGGGCGCCCAGTCCGTGGATGGAATTACGCTGCCGAGTAAATGCGGAATGAATTTCTTTTTTCTGTACCTCTGCTTCAATAGCCTCGACGAACGTCAGGTTTCTGTCGAAAACTTTCAGACACGAAGCCAGCCAAGATTATGATCTCAGCAAGCGATTTGGACATTAGATGCGCATATACCTATGTTGCTGCGTGTACGATTCTGAAGTGAGCACATTTTCATTACCCCAAGAATATGTACAGACAGAGGCGACGGAGCACGATGTATCCGTGACCTGCTATAAAATACATTGATAAACATACGTGATTTCTTTAAAGACAGAGACGTGGCAGCATGGTGTCTACCCTTGCTGCCGCGCGCCCACAGGCATGCCAGCGACGACGATGGCTCCCCGCACGCTGCGTCATGGCCATAACTGCAGCGGCCGCATCGAAGCATAGCCAGATCACTGTTCGCCCTCATCCGGCGTTTCAGCCGGACATATATATATATATATATATATATATATATATATATATATATACTATATATATAGGCTTTACTAATATATATATATATATAGGCTTTACTAATCTTATTTGTGGAGTTTTCACTAATTCTAACGCCAGTTTTATCCTAGGCAGATGTCCATAAACTCCCCCGTGGTGTGAGCAACATCCCGGTGGCTCTGGTTCCTTCAAATGGAGGCTTTATACGTCTGACCAACCCCCAGGCGATCCAGAAATCTCTGCAGGCTGCTACCTCTTCATACCAGACCATCACGGAAGTGAGGCAGTTCGGCAGCGGAGGTATCGTGTGTCGATCGCCAGACCAGTCCTGTGTCGCGGATTTGCTTAAGTGCTCATCATTCGCGTCATTACCGGTGAGCGCCTACATTCCTGCTCACCTCGCCTGCGCTAAGGGAATGGTCAGAGGTGTCGATGCTGATCTTTCTCCCGATGAAACACTAGAGAGATTGTCTGGGACTAGAGTAATTGCTGTTTACCGATGCAATCGAGTGGTAGACAATAAGCGGGTCCCAACAGAATCGGTGATCGCAACTTTTGCTGGAACTTCCTGCCCATCAGAACTCAAGGTGTGGCCCCTTGTGTTCAGAGTTGAACCCCTGGCGTCGCGTCCGATTCAATGCCGCAATTGCTGGCGATACGGCCATAGTATGGCAGGGTGTAAATCAAGACAATGTTGTTGCGCATGTGATGTAGACCACGCTCAAAGTGATTGTAGTGCCCGAGAAGAGCGATGCTGTCTCTGTGATGGAAATCATCCAGCCAATTATTTAAACTGTTCTGTAAGGGCTCAAGGATTACAGGTGATTTAAATAATTGATCGACGTCGCTGCTCTAGGATGGAGGCCATAAACATTGTGAAAGAAAGGGCATCTGGTTATGGGGGGGCAGACAAGATCTTACCACGGACCGATAACTTACTGCAACTATAGAGGCCGCTGTGGAAAAGGCAGTTACAAAAGCTATGGAAAGGTTGGCAATGAGCCTTGGTGAATGCATCTCACAAGCCGTTTCTAGTCATTTATCTCATTTGATGCAAACTACCTGCCCAGCTCCTGTAACAACGCAAACAGTTGATCCTGAGCACAAAACTAACCATAAAAGATCAGATGCCAATCCTTGCAATAATGACATTGAACTTTCAACTCCCTCTTCCGCGGGCCCTACAATTTGTAATATGATTAATACAGATTTGGAGAAGACAGAGGTGGAACAAAATGCTCGAGCATATATATAAAGGAACCATGTCTTCTGTTAACGAAGACTCCTCCCCCGGTCCTCACTCAAAAGCTAAGAAAAGTCAGTCCAGTGTTGTGCTAAAGGAAAGCATTCTACAGAAGGCAGTTTCGACTGCGGTACTTTCCAAAAAATAGGATCACTAAAAGTTCTTCAGTGGAACTGCCGCTCCTTATATTCTGCTTCAGTAGATTTAACTTGTCTAACTTCTCAACTTAATCCTGATTTAATTATGTTACAAGAAACGTGGCTAAATCCTGACAAATCTGTTGAAATGAAATTCTACAGATCATTTCGATTAGACCGTCCTACAAGAGGTGGCGGATTAATTACATTTATCTCATCTAAAATTTGCCATAAGGCTTAAATTTCATTTCAACTTTCTACTCCAGAGTGTGAAATCCTAGCGATAGAGCTGGTTCTCCCGGGATGTTGTCCCTTTACCGTAGTTAATGCATATTTTCCATCTGGCGTACAGAACACTAGCACACTGGATAGTGTTATTAACTCTTGTGGACGTGACATTGTAATCACAGGTGATTTCAATTCTCACCATATCTCATGGGGTTTAAGAACAGATTTGTGCGGCATCCGATTGTGGAACTGGTCGTTGGACATTCCACTAACGTGTGTAAACTCCGGATCTATTACGTTTGTGAGAGGCCGATCTTACTCTTCACTAGATCTTACATTCTGTGGCCCGAGTCTCTCCGTAACTTCTTGGTCGACTATTGATTGTTCGACAAGCAGTGATCACCTTCCAATAGTATTTGACGTTACACGTCCTGTAACAGTTATGAATGACCAGGTTCGAACTTTCATAAATTATAACATTTTAAAAAAATGCTTACGAAATGTTCTTGCATCTCTGTCTTATGTGCCTACAGAACAAAAAACCACGATTATCTGTTCCGCTTTGGAAAGTTCCCCAAAAAAAGGCTCAATTTGAGATTAGATTGAATAAACGAACTTCTTACAGTCCTTGGTGGAATGAAGAATGCACTCGAGACTACAGAAAGAGAAAAGCTGCTTGGAAAAAATTACTGCATAACCAGAGTCCCAAAAATTGGAGTGACTATACATTTTTTCGAGCTGTCTTTAAACATACAGTTTCTAAAGTCAAAGATGAATTCGACTGTAAGCATTTTGATTTCTTTGATAGAAAAGTTCTTCCGCGTCAAACTAATACTGACTCTATAATCCTAAGTAGCGATGAAATGAAACAATCACTAGAAGAAATCGCGAAGGGATTAGAAATTAGATTTTCTTCTGTCTTGCCAAGTTGTTCTCGCTTACGAAGGGCATCAGACGATTTTACAGAAATCTCCATGTTAGAATTGGCTGAAATCGTGGAGCGACTTCCAGATTCAGCTCCCGGCGTGGATGGGGTAACATCTACTATGATCAGAATTTTATTTAAGGAAGCTTCTGATGACCTTCTATCTATTGTAAAGTGCTCAATTCGGTTCTCATGGATTCCGTCTGCGTGGAAAATTGCTAAAGTCATCCCTATTCTTAAAAATCATGGGGAAGGATACACAATAGATAACATTAGGCCAACTGCCCTAACTTCAAATTTGGTTAAATTAATTGAAAGAATTCTATATGCCCGTATAATTAAATTTATACAGAACAAGGACTTGCTTAGCCCCTGCCAAATTGGATTCCGACCATCATGTTCAATTTGGCATGCTCACGTGGACTTAGACAGTAGAATAAAATTAGCACGGCGACAGAGGCAAATAGGTGCTCTTGTGACATTAGACATTTCCAAAGCCTACGACAGTGTAGAAGACTTAATTTTATTAGATATATTGCGAAATCTACAGATTCCAAATTATTTTTCAAACTGGATTGGTGAATTCTTAAATGGAAGAACATTTTACTGCTGTCTAAGAGGCGTTTCCTCGAGTATATATAATAAATCACGAGGTGTTCCTCAAGGAGCTGTCACTTCACCATTACTATTTAATATTCTGATGTGTTCCATTCCTCTTCATCAAGATGTACAAACATACGTATACGCGGATGACATTGCTTTCTTCGCATCAGACAGTGATATTCACTCTCTATATTATCGACTACAGAACTACCTCAACGCCATAGAAACCTGGTTAAACAAAATTCACCTTTCACTTAACGTTAGAAAATGCTCGATATTGGTTTTCCCTCTTAACGATCCCGTTAACATATCGATATCCTATCGCCTCGAGACTATACCTCAAGTGGAGTCGGTGAAATATTTAGGTGTAGTATATGACGGTTCCCTCAGCTGGCTCGGCCATATTAACCATATAGTTAAAAAAGGAGTGCGAGCAGTTGGTATGCTACGTAAGCTGTGCAACAGTCGGTTCGGAATGCGGAGAGATCCACTTTTAATGATATACAAAATGTATGTGCGGCCCATTTTAGAATTTGGATGTGTTTTATTTTCTGGTGCTCCAGCTTATAAATTACGTTCCCTTGTTCTACTTGAGCGGGAGGCCCTACGACTTTGTTGCGGATTACCGAAATGTGTTGCCAATAACATACTACACCAAGAAGTCAGGTTGCCCTCAATATTGTGTAGATTTCGTTTGCTGACGGTGCAAACAGTCTTAAAATTGTATGAATCCCCTATTACAAGATTGGAATCCATATTCATTTTCCAGCCTGCACTATTTTTCGGAGTACACTGGCAACGTTTTCATACACCACAGGTGGTCTTCGTACAAGCATTGATCAATCAATCCCTTAAATGTACGTCTCTGGGAGGTACCGACTATTTGTGATGTGCGAGAGAACCTACAAATTATATTTGATGACATCTACCCAAATAACGCAAAACTTCTCTCTTATAATATATTAAACGGCTTATTATAGGACCCTTTATTGAGTTTATCTATAAGTACGGTCATTGCGACAGACGCCTCACAGTGTGAAGAAAAATCTGGAATTGGCATTTTCTCTCCCGCTCTAGACTGGTCATTTGCAATCAGGATTCCGGACTTCTTTTCCATATTTTTGTCTGAATTTATAGCTGTAGTTCTAGCCTTACGCAAACTAAATTCGTCAATAATAACAGTAATAATAACAGATTCTTTATCCTATGTTCCTCGCTCACAGCAAATGGTGTCACTAACCTTTTACGCACATTTCATTTTCTAGTGCCTTCCCACATAAATTTAATTAGATTGCTTTGGGTGCCTGGACATAAAGGATTACTCATGAACGAAATGGCTGACAGTCTCGCGAGAGCGGCTCTCAGTGGCCCTGCATTACCATTACTTCCTACAACAGCTTACCTAACGACTCCTAGATTCAGGAGATATACAATTCTTCAAGACTTTTTGAACCCAGCTGTAGCTAATATTTCAGAATATTGACACCTCCTATTCCCTTGGCCCAAAAATTCCTTTCACACCAGAAAAACTGAAGTCATCTTTACCCGATTATGTTGTCGAATACCAAAATTAAACTTCTATCGTCACAGGGCTGGTCTGGTGCCCTCCCCTCGGCCCAGTCTGTGGAGAAGATGAAACAATAGATCAGTTTTTCATATTTTGCCACCGTTTTACTTATTTAAGGAAAAATATTCTAGAATCAAGATTTACACAGCTTGGTTTAAGCTTTTCAATTATAAATATCCTTTCTCTAGGAGCCTCCTCTCTTGGAAAATGCCACAGGGATATTTGCTCAAGCGTGGAGGAATTTATAATTGCTACAAAGAGATTGTCCTGAATTCTTAAACATTTTATTTTTGTTCGTTTCCTCCAGTTAGCTTGACCAATTTTAGTGTTTAATAAAGACTGCCTAATTTCACCCAAACCTTGTCCAATCCCCCACAGTGGGTGTGCGCCATCGCATAAGGAATACCATACCATACCATACCATACCAGTGCAGACGTGGAAGCATCGGCTCCGTTTCTTTTTCCATGCTTCGCTCGCCAATTTTGAGAGTGCAACAAAAACAAGCATACCACTGGATCCGCGAAGCGACGGTGAATCTACTAACACCAAGATTCGAGGTGGGGCTTGTTTTTTCACAATTTTACGGAACGTTTTCTCCTCCTTAGTGAGGAGTAGGGCCTTTGTTGGGCCTAGTAAGCCCACCTGACCGCAGCCATGGCGGATACAAACATGGAAGATGAAGATTTTACTGGAAATGAAGGAAACAATGGTCAGGACGACTACGGCTGGCAAGCAGTGGCTGGCCGAAGATCACAAGCTAGCACAAAGGCTGTGGATGAGGAGAGCACATTGCCACGTAATCAGCGAGAGCATGGAGTCAAGGGAACCGCAGTCGGTGGAATGGTCAAGAATCGGATTATCAAAGCTTCGAGGATGCCTCAACTGCCCGAGGAGCGCAGAAAGATCATTATACGACATCGAGGAGGGCTCAATTTGAACAAGGTGAGCACCACCACGATTGGTTCCGCAGTCATCGAGGCGTCCGACCTAACGGAAGAGGAGGCCCGTGAAGATGTTGTCTGCCCGAACTTCACTCAAAATATCATCGTAGTCAGCACACCTAAGCCCGAACATGCTGCGAAGTACGTTAGAATCAAGTCTTTCAAGATTATGGAAGCGGAATACGAGGCAAATGCATACAAAGCGGCACCACATGCCACATGCAAAGGCGTCATCCGAAGAGTGAACATCAGAGACTCGCAAACTATATATGATAACAAGAAACATCGTGCATGACTTGAACCTGCTTGCGCTGGCTGCCAAGCGCATCAAGACGTCGGGATCGGTCGTTGTACTTTTCGATGGACTCAGAGTGCCCAATTTTGTCAGGTACGGATCCACACTAGTGGGATGCTACCTCTACAGGAAGCAATTCGACGTCTGCTTCACCTGCGGAAGGGTCGGGCACCGCTCTGATGTGTGTCCAACACCTGACTTTGTTCAATGCAGGGGATGTGGAACTCGCAACCCAGGAGATGAACATGTGTGTGTACCTAGGTGTAAATTTTGTGAAGGCGATCACCCTACCGGCGACAAGTTTTGTAAGCAAAGATTTCAATCCCTTACGTCGTAGGACTTCGTCGAAGAGAGCGCAACAGGACTCGGTCGTCAACAAGAGTGCAGTCGGAAGCGCAACTGCTGGCGCCCAACCATCACCCCGAGGACAGGGAGGACTCACGCTCCAGGAGTCGCACCAGATCCAGGCATCGCTCACTATCCAAGGAGGGAAGGCGCTCCAAGTCAAGGGAAGCGCAGGTGCGCTTCGTGCAAAAGGACTCAATACCTGGCGAGAAGAAGACGCCAGGAACCACTTGGGCTGACAAAGTAAAAGGTATGGCGAGAGTGGCTGGGGGCGCCTCGGCTGCTGTGGGTGATGACAAGGATGCCAGAATAGAGCAATTAATTAAAGAAGTAACTTCTTTAAGAAAATCTAATGAAGAATTGACCAGGCAGGTAGTAGAGTTTCGTAAAAAAGAGCAGTCGAGCCCTGCTAGAGTAGAGATAGATAGACCTGTAAGCAAAAGCAGCGATCCAGGGGAATCCAGCTCTCCTGCCCCTAAAAAGAGGGCGGTGAGTTCCGAGGATAAGTCAGTCTTCTCAGCCCTCAGTGAAATAAAAGATGCAATTAAAGCGATAAGAGAGACAGTGGAAACGACCAACTTTAAAGTGGACAAATTGTGGAAATGGAGGCTAACGGCGGAGAAAAGACTTAGGAAAATTGAGATGCGAGGGGATGACGACGATGAGTATCTGCCATCCGAGGCGGATAGTATAAAGTCCATTCCTGGATTGTCGGGCGCCATCACAAAGAGGAAAGTAGCGGGTAATAGAAAGGCAGCCTCACCTAATAACAATGGACAGTAATCATGGATTTAACGTGTGGCAATGGAATTGTCGCGGGTTCCAACACAAAAAAGCAGCACTGCGACAGGTGATCAGGTCATCTGAGGCCAGGCCAAAAGTAATTATGCTGCAGGAAACCTTAGCGGACGAAATTATGCTTACTGGGTACAAAGTTATATGTAGAGACAAAAAAAAAAACGGGGAGGGGGTTGGCGACCCTCATTGACAAAAAGTCGCCATACATTGCGCATTATATTTATCTTAGACATTCCAGGTTTGAACTTATTCTAGTTGAGATAATACTTAAAAGGAACAGAAGTAAGACGCAAAGCATTTTCTGTTTGAATATTTACAGCAGTCCTAACGACATGAGACAGAGGTTTAGAGCACTCATCAACAAGGTGCTTTCGGTTGCCAAAAACTCCCCGCTCATTATTGGAGGGGACTTTGATGCTCCGTACCACACATGGGGATACACTTGGAACACAAAGAAGGGAGAGGAGCTATGGAGTCTTGCCATGGATCTAGAGTTATGCTTGATTACTGATCCGGCGTATCCCACCCGTTGTGGCACGTCCACAAGCAGGGACTCCACACCAGATCTTACTTTTGTAAACAACTCAAGAGGAGCCAATTGGGAAAATTCAAACATGGATCTCGGGAGCGATCATTATATCATACACATAACCATACGCATACCGAGACAGGAAACTAGAATCTTCAAATTCACTGATTGGGATCAGTTCAGAAAAATCAGGGTGAACAGAAGGAAAGTGGGGCCTCTAGATGCCGAGCAGGATCCCCTTCAGACGTGGGTCATCCAGCTCAGAGAGGACGTCAAAGAGGCCACTAAAGAAATCAGGACAGAGGAAAATATTGAGGCTATGGACAGCAGGCTGGCGCATCTGATTGAGGCCAAACAGTCTATATTACATAGATGGAAAATGCAGCGACTTAACAGAAGGCTAAAGAAAAAAATAGCGCAATTAAACAGAGAAATTGATGATCACTCGAAGACCCTCGTGAAGCAACAGTGGGATGAGATCTGTAATTCGGCTGATGGTAGACTCAAACATGGAGGTAGCTAGAACCTCCTCAAGCACTTGCTCAACGAGAATGAAACAAGCACAAGCAAGAGAACAGCTATATCTAAGTTGGTTCATCAGGAAAGCCAAGATAAAACACAGAAGGATATCATGGATAGTCTCGCAGCCAAATATCTCCCACTTAAACAACCAAACGAAGAAGACGAGAGCCCCGAATATACGGGAGGCATATGTGAAGAACTTGACCGGGACTTCACTGAGAGTGAAGTGAGGGCGGCTCTTCACAGTCTTAATAGTAGATCAGCGGCTGGACCTGACGGAATAACTAACAAAATATTAGGAAATCTGGATGATGAATCAATTTCTTTCTAACTGAACGTTTCAATGAATGTTGGAGAAAAGGGGTATACTCAGAGGAATGGAGGGTGGCCAATACTATGCTCATACTAAAGCCAGGAAAACAACTCACTCTGGACAACCTCCGCCCTATTTCCTTAACGTCACGTCTAGGCAAAGCTATGGAACATGTCATCCTAAATCGACTCACTAAATACGTTGAGCAGAACGACATCCTCCCATACAACTTGATCGGCTTTCGTCCCGGGCTGTCAACTCGGGATGCTATGCTGCTGATCAACACCAACTTATACAGGCCAGTCCAGCGCATACGAAAGCTCTTTTGGGATTGGATGTGGAAAAAGCTTTTGATCGTATAAAGCATAAGGCAATACTTGGCGTCCTCTCGGAGATGGGGTTAGGTAAGAGACTTTTTAACATGATTAAGGACTTTCTCAGAAATCGAACTGCACAACTCATGCTGGGTGAGCTTAAATCAGAAGCTAAGAATTTGGGAAATAGGGGCACTCCACAAGGGGCTGTGCTCTCACCCATGCTGTTTAATTTAGCAATGTCCAAGGTTGCAAGAAACCTGGAGAAAATTGAGGGTATACATTATGTGGTATATGGCGACGACATAACCATATGGAGTGCCAAGGGTAATGTAGGACAGACAGAGACCAGATTACAGGAAAGTTTATATGTTGTAGAGAACACACTGAAAAACATGGGGTTGAAATGCTCGGCAGCCAAATCAGAACTCTTGGTCATTAAACATCGCAGAAAAGGTCGCAGACCAAGAGGTTACATTCCGGAAGATGAGCCAAGAGTGTGCTTATACACTCATGAAGGATCCGCAGTCAGGCTAGTTGAAACAATTAAGGTTCTTGGGTATCACATAGACGGAAACAATGCTAACTATAAAACAATACAACATATCTCGAATAAAACAGATGAAGTCATTAGGTTACTAAGGATAATTACCAATAGACACAGAGGCTTAGGAGAAGACAGCGCTTTGAGGCTAATACACGCCTTTGCTCTCTCTCACTTCACTTATGTGGCTGGATTATTCAAATGGAAGCAGGCAGAACTTAACACACTTCATGTGATGCTCAGGAAGCTCGTTAAAGTAGCCCTAGAGATACCCAGTAACGCTGCAACTGACAAACTCATGAGTCTAGGAGGGGTGCACAACACAATGGAAGAAATCGCGGAGGCCCAACAGCTAGCGCAACACGAAAGATTGACAAAATCACGAGCTGGCAGGAACATATTACCAATAGGTGCAGAACTGAATACATCAAGGAGCCCAATAGAGGCTGAAGTAGAATTAAAGACTGACGTTAGGAACAAGATCAGAACCAACCCTCTTCCCAGAAACATGCATCCAGAATATAATGTCGAAAGGAGAAAGGCAAGAGCTAGAGCACTCTTGCAGGAAATAGAACAGCAGAACCAATTGGCAGCTATAGTTGATGCAGCCTGGGTGAAAGGTAAAGAAGCATATACGGCCATTGTCTCAAATTATCCAGGGAAGGTGCAAGATGCTATCACTATTTTTACCAAGGACCCCATGGTGGCGAAACAAGTGGCAATTGCTCTAGCCATCAGGAGTAATAAGTGGGCCTGCATTTACAGTGATTCGAAATCCGCTGTAATGTCTTTTGATAAAGGCTACGTAGCTGGAGTTGCAGCTAAACTTTTTGAGAACATTGGGATTATGAGAACTGAAATTCGATGGTTTCCTGCGCATATGGGGAAAGTGGACGAGACTCGGATAAGCCTCAATGAGGTTGCTCATGACTTGGCACGAGGACTTGCTAACCGTGACAGTCACAACCGAGCCGTTCACCATCAAGCCAGGGAATCTAGAGATCATTTAATAACATACACTGACATTACCAAACACTACTATTTAGGACGCAGGCAATTCCCTTTGCCACATTCGAAACTGAACAGGGCTCAGGCAGTCTCACTGCGCTTATTGCAAACAGGTACATATCCCACACCGTACACCATTAATAACATATATCCAGAGGGGGAGATTAAGATGGACTGCAACGATTGTAATGGCATCATTGGAATCAGACATATGCTGGCGGGGTGTCCCGCGTCTCTCCCCAACCTCGTTGAAGAATGGACACCGTGGGAGAAAAGGATTCAAATTCCATTGTTTCAGGACCAATTAAGGGCCGTCCAGAGGGCCCATGATGTCGCTGAAAGGCTTGGCCTGACAGTGCCAATGTGGGAGCCTTGGCTTAAGAAGTCGAGCCTCCGGATCTCATTACAATAAATATTTTCACACACACACACACACCATGTAGTTTCGAGATATTATTTCTCAAAATGTGAAACAAAGTACATGGGCATTCCAGTAACTTTTGTGCTTCAATGCATAAAAGAGCGTTTTGTTAAAAAGGTAAGTGGAACAACAGTGCATTTTTACGGCAACTTTCATGGCGCATATCTCCAAACTTGTGTCACTCTACAAATTCGTTCCAAGCGGATACGCCTTGCGAACTCACGGCAACAATTCGTACGTTGCAATATGTGCCGTAAAGTAAATAATTAAAAATGTAATTAGTTGATTTTGTTAATTAGTTGAATATGCGTTACAATTGCTCGTGCAAGTGATGTCCGCCTCTCTGAATAATCCAACTCAAGGACTGGAATTGTGTCATCTGCAACAGGCTATTTTTAAGAATTCCATAAAACTTAAGAAACATAATATTGCGGCACGAAGCAGCAGAGGTTGACGCCTGGGGCGTTTCCGGCTGATATCATAACGGGGCCTTTTTCCTGCGCTCCCTACGCGCTCGGTTTCTATATTGCCTGGATAGAAGCGTTGAAATTCGATGATGAATATCTCGAAGTTGGTGCGATTTTTAAGACAAAAATATGGGGACGCATATGGGGACTGCCTCCAAGTGTGCCACATTATTGCCATGAATATGTAGGTATAAGTTGGCGAAACAAAAACAAGTAGAAACGTTCTTGGCGATCCCTTGTTCACTTTGTTCTCCTCATTTTATTAAAGGAGGAAAAAGACGTGCACAAACAGTAGTGCGCACGGGCATGCTTCTTAAGAGGCGTGACGCTTTACCTGTTCTTGCAAGGCCCTTGTTGACGTATATATGACGATGCGCATTTTGAGCATTTCACTCCCCGCCCTAGACCTGTCGGGCCTCTCGTCCTGGTCCACCTGTTTTATGCTTCGCTCTATCCCCCCTTGCAACCAAATTAACGAAATGCCAACAATCTTAATATGCCACGCTTCTCTGAACGTACCTTAGTTGAGATAGCGTCCTCTCAACACCACGTCTACCGTTCACAATGCAGAACAACGCCAGCGCTGCGCTCGCTTCCTAGCGCATCGTTTACATGCGCGCACTGTGTGGAAGCTGTGATGCAATGCATCATCGGAGTAGTATAAATATATGTCGGATGCTTCAGCGAACGCCGTAAAATTAAAAAAAATATTGCCTGTGGCAGCACAATTCTAGGTTATGGGCAGGTGTACTCAATGAGGCGGACATTACATAAAAAAAAAGAAATCTATAATCGATTAATTAACAAAAATCACTAATAATGTTTTTAGCTAATGAACTTGTTCCATAGCTTGCAATTACAAATTCTAGCTTGGAACGAATTTTCAGTATGACACCGGTTTCGAAATTTGATTCCCGAACTTTGCAGATAAATGCATTGGCGTTCCAGTTACTTTCGTGCTTCAATGCACAAAACGACGTTCTGTTATGAAAGAAAGTGGAACCACAGTGCATTTTTACCGCAAGTTTGACAGTGCATATCCCGTAAATGGTGCCATCCACACAATTATTTTCAACTTGATATACCTTGCAGTCTCACCCGCTAGAACTTGTAGATTTGCAATATATGCAATAGGGTGATTAGTCAGAACTTAATTAGTTGATTTTTGTTAATTAGCTCAATATGCATTTCACTTTCTCGTGCAAGTAATGTCCGCCTCTTCCAGTAGACCAGCTAATGGACTAGAATCGTGCTATGTGCCACAGGCAATTTTTTTTTTTATTCTGAAAGTGTTCACAGAAACACCCTGTAGATTGGTACTGTTTACCGCTCTCCAGTCACATAGCTTAAGTACGTTTAATCTGATCACAAAGCTGTTTTTGTGTCTCTTCGGATAAACGTTCCAAAAACGGATTTCCTATATTTAACATTTTCTGATTTTGCCCGCTCTGATGATGTGTCCATCATTGATCATATAGCTGATTCTTTTTGTGTACTTTAAGAACTTATCCTCACATCTAATGTTAATGGCTTAGTTACTTTCTTCGAGAATACTGTAAAAACATGCATCGATTGCTTTGTACCGCTGAAAACAAAAAATAAAAACCCTCGGCTACCCGGATAACCCATGACCTTCCGCACTTCTCTTGTCGTGTTGCGAGACTAGGCTGTGCCAAGCCAAATGAAACGCGACAATCTCAATATCTCAAGGGGGAATATTGAGTTAAAACCAATACAGCTCGGGATTACAACTACCGATGAAAGTTGTCAAAATTACTTCAAACTCATCCGAGAAAGTTCTGGTCCTCAATTTTGCCCCCTGGTGTTTTGTTGAATTCATCTACATTTATTTGTTCAACTATCAATGATTCCCTAGAAATTTCAAAAGCATTTATTGGATACTTTAGATCGATTTTCACTACAGATAACTTCGAGATTCCACCTCCTGATATTGAATGAAACTTTTCAATAGATGATATTGTAATTAAATGAGGAAGGTGTCCTAAACTTTATTCTAAACCTAGACCTAAAAAAAAAATCCAGGCGCAGATGACATTCCAAACTCATTTCTTTTACGTTATTCATTATGGGCTTGCAAATACCTTACGGCAATCTTTAAAAAAATCTCTGTCCACATGTGCAGTTCGAAATTCCTGGAAGGTCGCTAAGGTTCTCTCATTATGCAAATCAGGTGATAAGCATACTTTAACAAATTAGAGACCAATTTTATTAACTCCTCAGTGCAAGTTGCTGGAGCATATTGTCTATAAACACATAGCAGAATTTCTTGAATATAACAGCACCCAATCTATGTCCCAACATGGTTTTAGAAAAGGCCTAAGCACGGCTTCCCAACTCGCAGAGCTTGCCCACAATATAACTCAGTTCCTTGACATCGGTGTGCAAATTGATGCGTTATTTATCGATTTCTGAAAAGTTTAGGATATAGTACGTATTCACATTAAACTCTTGCATAAACTTAACGGCATCTTAAATAACCCCAGTACTATAAACTGGTTATCTAGCTTTCTCTCCCAATTTTCTCAGTATGTACTCTTCAACTCTAACAAATCTCCGGCTGTATATGTGTCATCTGGCGTACCACAGGAGCCCTGTGGTACGCCAGATGACGTGATTGGCCCACTCTTTTTTATTTTTTGCTCTACATAAATGACCTAGCTTCTAATATCTATTCAAATATCCGCTTATATACCGATGATTGCGTCACATATCACGTCATTAAATCTCGCGCTTATCATATAACTTTTAACACTTTTTTGAAAACTTTTGTAACTGTTGCCAATGGTGACAGATGACCATCAATTTCAATAAGACTGTTATTTTGTATTTTCAAGACGTCAATCCATTTCTCATTTCACATACATTTTTAACAGCCACTCTTTAGACAGAGTTTATCAGCATAAATATTTGGGAGTTGTCTTTTCACGCGATATGTCTTGGTCTTCACATGTCAACCTAACATGCAATAAAGCGCTTCGACGACTTGGTTATCTACAGCGCACGCTGCGTTCTGCCCCAAAACACACCAAACTCTTAACCTACGAAACTCAGTCCGATTTTAGAGTATACCTAAATCCTCGGGAATCTTCATTTAAAAAATGAGATAGAGACGTTAAAAGCAGTACCAAAAAAGAAGGCAGTTAGATTTATATGCCATCATTATGACAGCAATTTCTCACCTCCTTCAAGTGTTCCAGACTTGTATCGAACGGCACTCCAGGAACGCCGTCACATTGAATGTTTGAAATTTTTGCACAATTTTGTAATTTCATCACGATGCACTTCACTTGACTACGTTACTTTTTCGGCACCTTCAAGAACTAGACAGTACCATAAATCTCAATATTATGCCATGTACTTCTCGCACAAACATGTTTATGTATAGTTTTTTCTCCATTCATTCAGTGTGTGCTTGAATGCTTTGCCTGTAAATGAATTTCTAACAGCCATTGAATGTTTGTAATAGTGTGTACAAATTATTGTTTTATTATTTTGTAAGCAACTCCTGCTATGGCCCAAATTTGAATGCAGTATGTACAAATAAATAAAAGATATGGACACACAGACACAGCGTTAACTTCCAACAACATCGTCGAGAAAATGGTTAGTGTTGTCCCTTATATGCACCGCCTTTCGCACAACCTGAAGAAAATAACACAACGGGCAGATATCCGTGTCGCCGTTTCTACGCTGCATAAGCCAGCTATAGTCTGCGCAAGACAACAAACCCAGGAAAAGTCGCAAAAGTGTGAAGAAGAGCACAATAAGAGAATTGTCGAAGGCAGTACATCATATGTATCATTACATTAAGTAGCAGAAAAAGCTACGTAAACGAAACAAGTAGATGTGTAAGCGAAAGCTACGTGAGCACAGAAACAATTAAGGTAGGGGAAAAGAAGACAGCAGATGGATAAAAAAAAACCTTAATTGACCTGAAATATGGCTGCCGTCACTGTCTTGAGGATACTGTTATTTTAGGCCGAAATGGGTAGGAGATGACTCGTCAGGTTATAGAAGCTCAGTGGAATCCCAGGGTTGGTGAAGCGTGTGTTAGCATCCTTCCCTGGAGTTTTCAAAAGAATTGGAATTGATACGCACGAGCTCAAATTAAACTATATGAATGTCAGCACCTTAATTTGTTTCCTTAATGCGATAGAAATCATGTGGACGATCGAGTCGCCGTCGTGCTGTTCCGCTTTCGATGGCGCATGCGCGGAGGGTTTGAGGGTCTCCAGAGTCGCAGAGTGCATTTGGCTATACATAAACACTGAAGGGAAGTGTACGCACCGTCGACACTCCGCCGCTCAATCGGCATCGGTGCTGGAGCCATGCAGAGCAGCGTTCTGCTTTCCGCTGCTGGCACGATCGTTGTACGCACGCACATGCAGCTATATAAGCGCACTAACGTTCCTGCTGAGCTACTGCGTGTAGGCAATGGCGTGAGCGGAACGGACAGTAAACGTCCTGTTATCTAATGTTTCACTCAGCGCTGTCTAACGTCGAAACTATCCCGCTAGTCTCATACATCGTACACCGTCGAGGTGCGCAAGCGTTTTGAGCTGCTTGCTAGCTGCTGCGGGGTGCTGTTGCTTCTGCCCAGCGGCAGTTGCTTTGCGTGCTGCGCCGCGCCAACGTGTCGAGTTCAAGCGCGTTTAAGAGTGTAAGAGTGCAAGCGTGTTAGAGTGCAAGCACGTTTCTAAACCTTGTTATCACCTTCATTGCTCCGATCTTCGAGTTCTTTTTTTTTTTTTTGCAAGTGTTTATTTACAAACGTGTTCTTTGACGCGCGAGGGAAAAGGTATGAGCTCGGTTTTTCAATACTTTTAAGGACCCTGGTACAAGTACGGCGTGCTACCTGGAAATAAAGATTGTTGTTAGAAGTTAGCGCCGTGTCTGTGTTCTCGTGCACTTCTCGTGTCCTTGTCGTTGCGTTATACACTGGTATTCCAAGTTGGCCTTGGTCCTGGGTGCTCCTGCTTCGTTTCATCTAAAATTGGAGCTTGTACAGGGTGTCCCACAATGTCATGAATGACCTTCCTTTGTATTTTTGTAACCTATAGAAATAGAACTTGAAAGCTCAAACTGTAAAGGGAAACATTGTGTTTGCCTTGTATGAAAGAGGGTTTACGAGGTCGTCGAAATGCGGCGTTATGCCGTCGTCTTAAATAAACGCAACAATCATAAACTCGCTTCTTTCTCCCAAGGTGGAAATATTACAATGTAATTACGTAATTACAGCGTGCGTGGGCATCTGCGATGTGAGGGAGAGAAATATAAAAATCACAGACTAAAGTTTAGGATGATCTTAGACCTATTAGCAAACGCCACGAGACAATATTAAATGCAGTGGACTCTGGTTAAACGAAACTACCTTAAATGCATTCAAGAGAGTTTCATGGAACTGCATGCCGGATAATTACAAAGCGTGGTCACCGCGGCTTTAGTTGGCAGTTCATAGGCATAAAATGATTACACAGTTTGGTTGAATTGAAGCGATCTCTTGGTGAACCGCAGGTAAACGGAATCCGTACTAAAAATAATCCGGCCCTGATCCGCTGTTACACTGCACAAGAAACAGAAGGCCGTTCAACAACCGTGTCCGAAAGTAACGTCAGAGAGTCAAGGAAATCCACCATTAGCGGTGATGTGATGTCAACGACTCCGCTGTGGCATCTGCTATGCGCAGCCTATAAGTGTGTATCTTCTGTTGCACTCCGTGAAAGGAACAATAGCGACCGCAAAAAGCGCTTACTAAGTCGCTTATTATATATATATATATATATATATATATATATATATATATATATATATATATATATATATATATATATATACATATATATACATATATATACGAATCCCGGCCACGGCGGCCGCATGTCGATGCGGGCGAAATGCGAAAACACCCGTGTGCTTAGATTTAGGTGCACGTTAAAGAACCCCAGGTGGTCGAAATTTCCGGAGTCCTCCACTACGGCGTGCCTCATAATCAGAAAGTGGTGTTGGCACGTGAAATCCCATAATTTAATATATATATATCTATATATATATATATATTGACACGTGTACTTATCTTTATCGGGCGACCACGTTTGGCCGCCTAACAAATGTTATCGCACAGCGCGGGACGCGTCTGCATGTATCCGAAGTTTCTGGAAAGTTATCGATGCTTCTATCCGCTGTCTGTTGTCGCCGAACCTTGTATTATCTGATTTCATCGCGTGACTCGAATGTTGTAGAACTTTGTGGAAGACACGCGGGTCCCATCGGTTAATCTGGAACATTCGACGGCTGATCTATAAAAGCCGACGCGCTTTACCCGCTGATCAGACTTTCGACGATCGCCGACCGTGTTCGCCGCTATCGTTGTGCTATAAGTGTACCCTGTTTTGGGGGCACAGGTTCGCCCAATAAAAGTTAGTTTTGTCCTTCACAGTATTGCTACTGTGTTCTTCACCGTCACCACCACGTGACAATATATATATATATATATATATATATATATATATATATATATATATATATATATATATATATATATATATAGTTACGGCTGAGGGAATCACGCTGGCCCCGGTAGTAAAAAGAAAAAAAAAAGTACGACGTACGTTCAATAAGCACAATATATATATATATATATATATATATATATATATATATATATATATATTGACACGCGTACATTGTTTATCCTTTTTCCAGGTACCCGACAAGTAGATCCCATTTCCTGACGACTGTGCTCGCCGCTATCGTTGTGCTTCAGCGCTAGCTACTGGCTTTTGCTGGGAACAATTTCGTCCAATAAAGAGTCAATTCTTTGAATTGCGCTTTTGGCCCTCTCTTTGTTCAGCCTCACTACAAAGTGACAATATTGCGACATTTAAACAAGGTACGAATGGGCAACCAGCGCTGAAACTTCGCGTACCAACAGCAGCGCCTTAACACACAGCCTAGCGAGTGCTGGAAACAGTTTTCAGTAGCACATGTTGCCATTTCGAGTCAAGAATTTCCCCGCTCATCTTGAAGTACATGTATCCAGATTCTGGCTTGATTGGAAACTGACGTACTAGATCATGTGAGCCCATGCCCGTTTCCAACGCGCATGAGTATGGCCAGAGCTTGGCTGGACGCATAGAGCTAAAACAAACGTTGATACAGGCATGCGCCTTTTATGATCCAAAATGTCGTACCATTTTTCGTGCCCTCCCTATCGGATGGAGTCAGCATATTTCAGCTGCGCACACAAACTGCCGCAACGCCCCCTTGCCAGCGCTGGTTCTCTATACGGAAGCAGAACACAAGTACATCGTTTGTCTATATGTCATATGCTGGGGCCATATTTTACTGCTTTCGCAATCTTTCCCACTATGATTTCGAATATTCCTTATTTTCTTTTTTGTTGATTAATTTTGACAGTTCAGCGAATTCTATTTGAGCTCTTGAGTTGGACACTTTTATGCTTTGTCGTTTCTTTATTAGCTCCTTTGTTACTTGGGAGAGCTTAACTGCTGGTTTGCCTTTGCTCCTTACCTCCCACTTTAAATGCCGCTTCTGAAAACAGCCTAGTTACGGTTTCATTCATTACCTGTGTTATCTTCATCTTCCTGTTCTAAAGTTGCATATTTGTTGGCGAGCACCAGCCTGAATTCGTCTGATTTTGCCCTTACTGCGTCTAGGTCGGCGTCTTTTCTGACTAATTTTACGCTTCCTTCCTTCAAACTGAGGGGAATCCTATCCTAGCCCTGACTAACTGATGATCACTGCACTTTATCCTACCTAACACTTCTACATCCTGCAGTATACGCCTTTTGTTCCAACACTTCCTGAAGAAGGTGATCCTTATTCGCAGCTTATTCCTTTCCGCAAGTTCTACCAACATCTCTCCTCTAGCGTTCCTAGAATCCACGCCGTAGTTGCCAATTGCTTGTTCACCAGCCGGCTTTTCCCCCACTTATGCATTGAAGTCACCTATGACTGCAGTATACTGAGTTTGCACCTTGCTCATTGCTAATTCATCATCTTCATAATTAATGCTGTTATATTTTTTCATCATCATGACTGGAGGTTGGAGCGTAGGCTTGTACTACTTTTAATCTATACCTCCTATTAAGTTTTATTACGACTACTGCTACCCTCTCATTAAAGCTGGTGAATCTATCAATGTTTCCCGCTATGTTCTTATGAATGAGAGATCCTACCCCGTCTTATCTAGAGGACATCTGTAGCAAGGGACGTGGTCGTTAGTCAGCACTTTATAAGCCTCACCAGTTCTTCTAACCCCAGTAAGGCCAATAATATCCCAGGCAATGCTTGATAATTCCTCAAGGAGTCCTGCTTAGCTAGCCCCACTCCAGAGGGTTCGCGTGCCTGCACGCGGCCAGGTCCAGTGCCCAGTGGCAGCCTGCAACGATACAGAGATTGTTAGCACCCTCTGCCACGCCGCAGATCTAATCGCTGCCTTGAGCCGCTGGGGACTGAAGGGTATGTGTTGATTGCAGGAGGGAGCTAGTGGGCCGGCGTCATTTGGTTGCACTTGGACTAGTATAGCCCCACTGGCTCTCAGAATATTTATTTATTTATTTATTTGTTTATTTATTTATTGCCGGTGTCGGGCGCCACTCCAAGCCTGAATATTGTAGTGAACTGGATGAGGATTCGAACTGACGACCTTCAGATTAGAGGCCCGGTGTTCTACCTGTGCTCCACGCCATCACGCGCCGACGTAATATCCGCGAATAAAACAATGAAATTCAACGACACAATGAAGACGAAATGTCGATCCCGGAATTAAGCCAGCAGCCTCTTAGTTCCGCTTCCCAAACGTTGCGAGAGATTGTGCAGGAAGGGCACACGCGCGCCCATAAAAGGAACGGCGTGACTTTCTACACAGGACCAATAGATTTTCACACGAGCACGCTCGCCACTTTCTCAGGAGCACCGCGTTTTCCTCGCACTGCGACGGAACCCAGCGGCCTGGCGTGCCGCCCGGTGGCATGCTCGGCAGCGGGTCCTCGTGATGCGGAGCGAGCGTGCATAGAAGGGGCATTTGCCTGACCCACTCTTCCTCGTGCAGCCAGCAACGAACTGGCATTGGACCGGGGCACAGCGTCCATAAAGAGTCCCGTCACTGGAAGGAGCCCGGCCGAGCCGCCGGCCGACGCGCTGCGGACGCTCCGATTCGCCCTTCCCCTGACACATTTTTTTTTCGCTTCTCTCTCCCAACAAAACACAAACAAGACACGCGGTGCTTCCCGGCTTCCAAAACAGCGTCGCAGGCCAATGGCTCTCCCTGAGAAACAAACGCCTGGCTGATGGAGAAAGGAAAGGAGAACAGTGGAGAGGCCTTCCTCGTAGACGACCCTCGCTCCACCGCTCCGGCGACCTATGACAAGAAGCGAAAAGCCACAATTCGAGGGACCGTTAAAGGCTCCGTTCCTTCCAACAGCATCAACTTTCACAACTCAGATTCAAGCGCGCTTCAACGGATCGCGAGCAGAAAAATTGACCGCCCTCCGCTCCTCTTTCCGGAGCTACTCAGAGCGATTGACGAGAAACGTTCGCGCGACTAGGCAGGGAGCCTTCACAGTAGCAGCACCTGCAGCGTTACCTTTGTGCTTCGTCCAAGAACTCGGCACAATAGCTTGCCGCGCGCTGATGTCCACGTCACAGTTGCGATAGTCGTTAAGAGGCCTTGGTAGCGCCGCCGTAGTTCATTAGAGTAGTAATTTGTCACCATGACGGGGATTGCGCTGCTCCTAGCCATCCTGCTGTGCATCGAAGGCCTCGGCGCTTCGGCGATGGAGTCGGCGACTTCGGCCCCGGATGCGTGGCTCGGGCCGACCGAGGACGCCGAAGAAGCGGAGGGGTCGGCCACGACGACGACGGTACCGCTGCCGACCACGACGTCTGACTACGACCGTTTCGTGCAAGCGGTCCGGGCTCAGGAGGCCGATGGCCGAAAAATGGTGGCCGAAGCACTCAAGAGGATCCTGCCTGTCATGATCCGCATGGGACACGAGTCCGGCATCTCGAGTGACTGCCAAATGGCCTATTTCAAGAACATGATGGGCGTCAAGGATCTCAAGGCATGGGCGCTAAAGAGTGAGTACGCGGCAAGTGTTCGGTTCTTCACGTGTGCCGCAAAGCATTAGTTATCTGTTTCTTACTTTTGCTCGTTCAGCCTTTCCTTCAGTACTCCGAGGCGATGTAGCTGTTCGTCACATTGGTTTTTGTCGTAAAGCCATGGCCGTCCATTTTATGCCTTAGGAAAACGTAAAGAAAAATAAACAGGCATTCTTACACTTTTCTTACGTATTTTCTGGTACGCGTAACTCGGGCAGAATTTCATGCGTGTTAAACACAGCCCGTACTTGCTTGGAAAAAGTGATGGAAAAAATGGCGCGAAAGCGAACTTGAGTTCCCAACAGATGCTAGCCGCCACACTTGTTGCAGCCATTTCTTTTTCGCGTCTGTGTTTGACGCTGGCCGCTTTTTTATGCAATGCTTGAAATAGTGAAACGTTTTTATTGGGCGTTCATTCTTCAGTAGCAAGTAAGCTTTTATTCCAGTCTGTCGCGCAACTTTTCCCTTTAAGATATTTGCGTTTAACATATACGCGCATGCAAAAATTAGAAACGTTAGGAATTATATATCTACACACCGTGGCACAGATTGCCTACATTAGAAGGGAAAAAAACGAAAAAAAATTGTTTTTCCAATCTGCTCACGCTTTTATAAATTTTTTCAATAACGAACACGAGTGAGAAGAGCATTAAAAGAGAGAATGAACAGCGAATACACGGCGAATGAAGCTTTCTTGTGCCATTAGTTTTGGACCTCTGCTTTTTTTTTGTTTTACTATTTATACATGTTGTTAATGTCAAGTAGGTTGGTTAGAATTTGTACATGGAGAGTGTAGGGGTGACCTTTCAGCTCAGTGATGAATGTTTTGAGTGTTCTCTTCAGATTGAGGTTACAAACAAGGACTGACGGGCACAGCTGCGTGTTCGTCGGTTCTTTTTGTTTTTCTCATTTTCCCACTTACCATAAGTAAAGCGTGGTTTAGTGAATGAAATACAGAATCCGGAACGCCAATATTGTGCATAATGGCGTTGGTCGGGCACATGTTCCTCGGTGCGATCACGCATAGCTTTCGCGATGGGTCATAGATGAACGGTAAGAGAAAAATGAAGAGGGGCTGAGTAAACTAGCTGATTCCCCGCAACTGAGATTCGCTTTACGTTATCTGTCAGCACAGTAATATGGATGGAATCGTGTGACTGCTACACTGATGCACAAATTTTATCTTAGAAGCGGTGATAAGTTTAGAGAGAAAGGAAAAAAGTAGGGACCTAAATGCCTACAGACCTAAGAAGAAAAAGAAAATGGTGAAAGTGGGGGGGGGGGGGGGAGGGGCAAGATTGACATAAACAATTTTAAATAAAGTTAACGTACTGCGGAAGCCTTTACCAACGTCCGAACACATGCGCGATACAGAAGGCGACTCCTTCTCTCTTCAAGTTGGTGCTATTGTTTTCATGCATGTCACAGGTCGAACGTAGCCCAACTTTAATATTAGTCTGACACATTTCCGTGGTAGAATGAATTGCTGCTATTCTCAATATGTGCTTTGTCGCAGCCGTATTTCTCTTTTTCTTTGTCTTCAAATTTATTTTCGCTATAATATATCGGCTCCTCAAGTAAGGAGAATTATATTACGAAAAACTTATACTAGTGAGACATAAATACGCCGTGATGAAACTAGTGGTTATTGCATCATACTGAGACATTCGCTCGTATACGCCAGATTCTTTAAACTGGTACTTTTCTTTTTGTTAGAACATTATGCTTTTTCTCGTTCTTTTTTCTTTTGTTCCCCTTTACGTCATGATAAGCAAGCCTTAGGTGTATACTACTCGTTTAATTGCAGCAGACACTAGAAAACATTAGAGCGGCAGTTAAATTGAGAAAAAAGAAAGTCGGATTCGGGGCCATGCGATTGGAGATAAGTATACTAAATACGTGAGCTGTGAACGTTTCGCAGTTGCGAAGAAGGCCCCAGTTTACGCAAAATAAAAAGTGACTGTGATCTGCTCTCGTAGTTCGCGCAATAATTTGTGTTGTTGATCTTTTGGCATACTGTGCAGAACATCAGCAAAACAACACATACCACTCAGGTTGACTTAGCAGATGCTTTATACGAATTATCGCTTTATCCGAAGTTCGTCATTCTTGCGACAGAGCTTTGTGAGTCACGGACTTGACTTTTCAAGACGTAAAGGCAACTTACTCCACCCGAACCAGGCGAAGAGTTGTGGAAGCATGGCAGATGCCATGGGTTCTGCACATACCTGCTTTTCCCACTGCAGGGTGTGAGAAACGCACATACGCGGCGACTGAAATAACCTTGTTTGGTAGCTGTGTGGCGTTTCTATGACGCATCTGCAGCACGCGCAGTCCCAAGTGCAGCAATATATTGCGGTGAGTACAGGCCTGTCCAAAGTTCTGCGATACTGCGTGGTTGTGTGAACGCGTGACTCAGGCATGGTACTGCCGTAGTCCACGCGAAAGCGTTTGGCTCTGGTGCAGAAAGTTTCTGTGATCTTAGCAGTGTAATGAGACGGTCGTACTAAACTGAATGTTTCTTGGAAACTTGATATTCTCCGCAAATTTGATCACAGTGGCGGGGAACAGTCTTTCCAGACCTTCGGCGTACGATAGGTACTGCATGCTGACCCCTGACCTTTAACTATAGGCAGTACTTTCACTTGTTTTTGTCTTAGTTTTCATTACTAAGCAAAAATATTGTCACTTCTCCAGTAACAATAAGAAAAAATATCGCCACGTATGCTTTTAGAGGTATTTGGCATATTTCCCCATCTACTTTATAACGAACCTTGCAGGCTGCACCGATGATTTCGGTATATAGGGGCGTTGCTGTATACGTACAGTTAAAAGCTTGTGATAGGAACATCGTTTTGCCTATGACAAATTGAGCCATTTAGACTGCATGACTAATTTGACAGCGAAGCAAGCTGCGAGCATATTTCGTTTCGCATAGTTTTCTGCATTTTTTCTCTATGTCGGTGTGACTGGGTGTGAACGGTGTTGCTGCATCTTGCGTTAAACGTGTGCACGGCCCCAATCCTCTGTAGCTTCTGGCGTACGCATCTGACGGCGGTGAATGACGGTCCGCATATTTTCGGCGTGGGTCAGGAACCCGCGAGCGTCGGGCAAGCGCATGCGTGCCTCGCCGTGTTTCCGGATCGGTTGGAGCACACCAAACGCGTGGTGCGCGAACGCGGGCGAGAGCCGAGTTTTCCGGACGGACTAGCGATAACCTGCAGCCCAGAAGAAAGGGCCGTCGTCGAGGTTGTCGGTCGCCGTTGGGGTCATGCGGATGCAGTGCCGCGTGAGCGCGCGGCGTCCGGACGTGCTCTGTTAATGAATGCCCTCGCATCGGCGCGGCCAAGTCGTGCGAGGAAGGAAAGAAGGAAGCAGCTATAGGCAAGACACACGCAGAGTCGAAATTTCAGCGCCGATGGTAGCGGCGGCTGCCAGGCGGGCTGCCAGTATCTTTCCTCACCGCCCCGACTGATCGCTATTCCCACAGTTCAGCAAAAACGCTCCTTCCGAGAACGCATTCTCCTCATCTTCGGAGGCTCGGCGCGGTCGCGTGGCATCCTCGCCCGAAATAGGGTCGCCGGCGCGCCACGTGGGTGCGGACGACGGTCTTGGCGCACTGAAAAAGAAGTGAGGACGAAGCGCAACGAGGAGAAAGGGCGCAGAACGGCGGCGCTTTTCCTTTTCCGTCGCCGTGCGCAGACCCTCGGGCGACGGAATTCCATTTAATCATGGCGGTCGGGGCCAGCCACTGTCCCCAATCGTCGAGGCACCATACACCTTGCCCGCACTACGTAAGCGAACGCAGCTCGTTATCGCGACCAGAGATCGGCTCCAGTCGAAATCGGGAAGACCCCGACAGTGCGGCGGCGGTGTCTTTTCCTTCAGCAGTAAACCGCGCCCCGCGGAGCGTGGCGGCGGCAGAGCTCAACCGGGCGCGCCTTTTCACTCGGGGCCGAACTCTGCTGAGCTTCAGTCGGCAGATTAGTCGATTCGCGCCATTGTCTTCGTTGCGTCACCTATAGCACTTGATTCGACATCCGCGTTGCGAAGGCTTGGGTGAACGTGAAGATTGTTCCTGATCTGCGTCCTGGTTATGCGCTGGTCACTTATATGAACAAAGCCTTCCACTGAGAAGGAAACATGGGGCGCTTGGTTACGCGCCAAAAATAATTTATGTGTCACGCAGGTATATGCGAGCATTGCCCTCATAATTCATGGAATTCGTATTAAGGACTTCTAAATCAATGGAATGCGCGGTCCCATTCGCGTTTTTTTTTTATGTGATCTTTCAGAAAAGAATAAAGCGATCTTAAAGGGACATGACAACCGATTTTTGAGGATCTAGGTTTTTATGGCGCAATGCAAAGCTCACCCTCGGTAGTGCTTACATCTGCGACGGTTACTTCCAAAAGCGCGTGGGTATTTAGTAAGCAGAATTTTTCTATTTGAGCAGCCTCTAGAAAAGTAAGAGCACGGCTGAGAAGTGAAAGGGATGTCTATAGCCCGCCTCGCAAGTTGTGAAAGCCGCCCATCGTTCTGCTTTCACAGGAGCGAGTGTAACTGTGGTTAACCACCTAACATTTTCACCTTTTCAACCACTTTTGAAAATAAAAAGTTGGTGCAATAAGTTGACGTTCTTGTAGAGACATTTCTTATATTTGTACCGCGTTTTCCCCCAAGTACACGCCTACGTCATGGCCGGCTGGCTGCCGTCGTCGTTGTTCTGTCGTTATAATCGGGTGCAACTCAAGTCTGCAGTGAAGCCCCGACCACGCATTCATAGCCGCCAGCCACTGTTCCTCCGCAAGGCTGCAAATAGTTCGTACTTCAAACTTTTCCTGTTATCTAAATAAGGCGGTAACCAGAAAAATAAAGTTATAAGCTCTTAATTTTATACGTTTTCACTCGTCTATTACAGGGGAACGGCGAAAGCCTTTGTTTACTGAACTGCAATAAAACGCTTGCTTCGCTGCAACTATTTACTGTCAAGTTTCACTTCAGTTGGCAGTGAAGTTTCACGAGTAAAACGGGCTCGGCAATGAAATGAACTGTACCGAGGACTTTTGAAGAGTGAAATGCTCGGACTCCATACACTTTGTCCATGTATGTTGCACACCTCATCGCTTCCGCCGATGAAAAGACTCTTCAAGAACAGCAGACGCTGCGGAGGTGTCAAGCTCGACGCCATATTGAAAACGTCGAATGACGACGACTTTGTTTGCTTCTGTGATTGGCTAGCGGAGTAACACAACGCCGCGCGGTCCGTGTTCCTTGGTTGCCAACTGCAGTTTTTTTTTTAAGTTGTTCCCTACTGTAGACGAGCCAAGCCAACTCATCGAAAACAAAGGCGAAGGCGGCGCCACTTTTCTGCTCGCTACAAACGAAGGCTTATCTGCACATTGTAACTCAGGAACAACTTATAATGATAAAAAGTATATATACCGCATTTCAATACTAATAAAAAGACCAGGAACCGCGGACAGTAGTAGAAGGTGCCATGGTGGACCTCTTATGCAGCTTCATATTTTTGCCGCGTGAGGCGCGGCCAAGGGTCATTTTTCGCGACATTTAGTGATGAATTGAAAATATAAATTCACGTTTAATGAGAAAAACATGGCTCGTTTTAGCCACTGCGATAGGGAATAATTCCATCAGCGGAGTCATCTCGATTCATGTTCCGAGCCGTTGTCGGTCCCATTAAATGAAAGAAAAAAAAATATAATAGAGCAAATATCCGGGCGCGCAATAGTAATCTGGGCCGATGCCGGATACGTAGTCCGCAGTTGCGTAGGCATTGACGGGCACGTGGGTGGGAGTAAGGCTGCAGATCATTAATATATATATATATATATATATATATATATATATATATATATATATATA
This sequence comes from Dermacentor andersoni, assembly GCF_023375885.2. Taxonomy (NCBI): domain Eukaryota; kingdom Metazoa; phylum Arthropoda; class Arachnida; order Ixodida; family Ixodidae; genus Dermacentor; species Dermacentor andersoni. The sequence goes on along the minus strand of NC_092814.1, from coordinate 219,211,153 downwards.
TATATATATATATATATATATATCCAGGCAGAATCAACCTTGGGTTGATGTCATTGTAAGCGATAGCTCGCGCATTACAACAAGAGACGCGCTGCAGATTTCAGTGACGAATGCGTCCCTCAACCACAAGGTGCACCTTGCGGAGAAAGCAAAACTTTTATTCAGCATTCGAAACGCGTTGAATCACAAGACACGACGTGCTTGACCTTCTAGGAAGGCGCCACTGCGACCCAGCACGGCGAGAGACGGGCCGCAAAATTCGGCGACGAACGCCTCTCGTAGCCTCTTCACCGTCACCTATAGAAGGTGCATGCGCGCGCTCACTTTTTATAATTGTCCCTATTCGACGCGCCTAACGCGCCAATCAAAGCGCTGGCTTGCATGAGGGAAACTTGCCAAGGTGCTCCATTGCGCGTTTTTAGGCATGCGTCCGTATTCCAGTGTTTAGAGCATCGGGCTTCCGTGCTGGTAGAACCGGTTTCGAAACCAACCATTGAAAATGTATTTTGTTCACAAGGGGACGTTTTATTTTATTCTTAACAGAATGTTTAAAAAAATTCACCCGTGGCATGTAGCCCAATTCCACTTCTTGAGCCAGATTGCTCAACGGCAGAAAATGTTTGCACTGAAAATTAAAATAAATATCCGACTAAATAACAAGATTTGGTTAATTAACTTCTAAACTATTACTTTACGCCACATAATGCGATTTACGGATTGTAACCGGTGACATTTAAAGTCACACCCACTTAGAACGAAGTCTGAAGAGAGCAACCAGTTCGATATATGCGCTCGCAAAGTTTGCGACGATGCACTGGTGTCCCAGTAAGTTTTGAGCTTCAATGCATAAAATGGCGTATTGTTAAAGAAAGTCAATGGGACAACAGCGCATGTTTACCTCACGTTTGACTCCGCCTATCTCAAAACTGGTGCTATTTTCACAATTCGTTCTTGGGTGTGCCGTGCGAAATAACTGGCTTCAATTTGTGTATTGCGACATGTACGCGCGCCAGGCGTAATTATTAAAAAATTATTAGTGAAATCTTCTTACCTGTCAATTACGCCTATTGATTTCCAGTGTAAGTAATGTCGGGCTCTTCGAGTAGTCTACCCGCCGTGGTTGCTTGGCGGCTACAGTGTTGCGCTGCTAAGGACGCATGGTCGCGGGATCAAATACCGGCCGCGGCGGCCACATTTCGATGGGGGCGAAATGCAAGAATGCCCATGTCCCGTGCATTGGGAGCACGTTAAAGAACCTGAGGTGGTCAAGATTAATCCGGAGTCCACACGTCGCGTGCCTCATAATCAGATCGTGGCACGTAAAACCCCAGAAATCTAATCTACCTTTGAGTGGTCTAGCTCAATAAGCAGATTTCTACTATATGCCAAAGACGAATAAAAAAAAATTCTGTTAATGTTAAAATAAAACACCTGGGATATTATATATATATATATATATATATATATATATATATATATATATGTGCGTGTGTGTGTGTGTGTGTGTGTGTGTGTGTGTGGAGAGAGAGAGATAGGGGCACGTGTCAAGGTCACCCTCAATGTCGCATAAATGGCCATACAGCAACATGCAAACCCCAAACTAGGGGTAAGAACCAAAGAAAGATATCGCTTTAATATCGCATTGTGTGCATTTGTACCTGTGTCGTGGGACTGAAGCGCATTCTCAAAGCCAATAATAAGCTTGCTGCCAGGCAAGGACGCACTCGTTATTCCCCGAAACGCGGCGCAGAACACCAACAGTTTCATGCGCGTTACCGCCGCGAAGCCAAACGGCACACAGCTTCTGTGAAGGGAGATTAACACGTGAGCAGTGCCTCGCGCAAAGCTGGAAATAAAATTGCGCGCATCATGTGTCTCCTTGTGTGACATTTTATTACCGTTGGATCTGCAGTCTCTCTCTCTCTCTCTCTCCCTTTTAGTTCAAACAGATTCACTAATAAACGTTTTACATGTTCATTTTAGGACACACGTAGAAAACTTTAAATTGAAGCCGAGCAGTTGTGAAAATCATGTCTGTGTGGCAGAAATACTGGGACTATACATCCCTTTCGAGATACTTGACCTTAAAATCTCCTATGAAATGCATCGCCGTTCCAGTTAAGTGTTTCCCAAAAGCCAACCTTGTTCTTCTGGACCAAGTAGAACGGAGTAGGAAAGCGTAAGGATAGAGCTTAAAGCCTCACACGTTACGGGCTATGGCGTTTTCGATGGCTACCACAGTGGTATACAGTATTCCAATCTAAGTTCTGAGATGCGCGTGCGTGCGGCTGTCGCTTTCGGAGCCGTCGATCTTGGCATGCGGTGAGAACGTTGCTGAAATGCTTGCGTTGAGATGAGCAGTTGAACGACTCGAACACACCCGCGTTTTATTTTTATCTCGAAGCATTCATTGCCTCATTCTTCGCCCTTTGCTGTAGGTAGGTTCCTGTCTCGCCTCACTTTAATAAAAACAACATAATGTGAGACCAATTTCGGAATCGAACATTTTACCGTCGAGCACAACTGGGTGCGCTAACCATTAGGCCACGATTGCTTTTTTTTTTCATTATTGTATTAGGTCACGATCTCACGCATGCTTCCTTCGTTACAAGTCCAGCCAGCTTTTTGAAACACTCGGCGCGCGCACCCCGGACAACGCTGTCTTCTCCTTCCCTCGATTGCTAGGAGGACGTGTTCGCCGCTGCGGGAAACGTTGCTGAGGACTTCTTCCTTGATTTGGAATAGCACATCTTGTGTGGACAGGCCTGCGCGGAAACCGAACATGGTGTCCGGCAGGTGTTTGTTATCTTCCAATTGTCTCTGTAGTCTCGTGTTTATAATTTTTTCGTACACCTTGCCGAGGCAGGACGTGAGCGATATGGGTCTGAGGTTTTCAATTGCCAATTTATTGCCCGGTTTAGGGATCATGATTATTCGTGTGTGTTTCCACATCGCCGGCACCGTACCTTGTTCCCAGTGTTGGTTGAGAAAGGCCGTGAGCGCGGAGATAGACTTGTCTCTCAAGTTTCTGATCATCAAATTCGTGATCTGGTCCGTGCCTGCCGCTGCGTTACGGGTGGTGGCTGCGATGACCGCTCTCAATTCGTTTTCGGTGATAGGTTCGTCCATTAGTGGGTTGGGTTGTCCTGTGTAGGGTGTTCTACATGGTTGTGTGGGAGTGGGATCTCCATAGCACTTGGTCTTGATGGCATCGATGAGGTCTTGTTGGCTGCCTGGGTAGGTGTGTAGTAACCGTTCCAGAGCCCCGTGTCCTTCTCCTTTGGTTTTGGTGGGGTCCAGGATGGCATTGAGGATGTGCCACGTCTTGGCCGTGTCCAGCGTGCCACCGAAGGAGTCACAGAATCTATACCAGTTCGCGGAGGCGAGTTGCATGGCATATTCTTCTGCTTCCGCTGTTATTTGTGCTATGTGCGTCTTCAGTTTCCTGTTATATTTCTGTTTTTTCCAGCGGCGGGTAAGGCCTCGTTTGGCATCCCACAGGTGTAGTAAGTGGGGATCCACCTCTGGGGTCTCTTCCGTTCTGGCGATTTCCTTTGTGTGGCGTCGTTTATGTCGACGGAGGTTGTCGCACCAGTCTTCCAGGTTCGTGATTGTGTCGCCGTCCTGTTCTTGGGCTTCCCTGATTTTTCGCCAGTCAGTGAGTTTAGCTGTGCCGACCTGCCTGCGTAGGTGTCCAGTCTGTAGTGTTATGTTTAGTATGTAGTGATCGCTGCCTAGATTTTCGAGTGTGTTGAGCCATTCGGCTCAACACATAAAGGAATCCTAGAAGGGCTGGCCAACACCAACTGCGGCGAGCGAACGTACAAGTATGTTCAGAGCTTCCTAAGCCACCACACGGCGGAGCTGAAGATGGGAGAGATCCAGACTCCAGTGTACCACCCTCCCAACAAGGGCACACCACAAGGTGCTGTCAACTTTCCCACGCTGTTCAACGTCGCCATGATCGGTCTCGCAAGCAAACTGCAGGTCGTAGCAGGTCTTCGGCACGCAATCTACGCAGACGATATAACACTCTGGACCACAACAGGGTCCCTCGTTGAAACAGAAGAACGGCTGCAAACTGCAGCAAATCTCATCCAAGAATACGTTAGCCAACGGGGACTACAATGCTCCCCCGAGAAATCTGAGCTCCTACGAGTCTGGCGAAGCCGGGGTAACCACACAGTCCCCACAGACCCAACCAGAAGACTCGAGGTACGCCTCAACGGGGGCCGCATACCAGAGAAGCCATTGCTGAGGGTGCTGGGCATGTGGCTGCAGTCCAACCAGCGGGCCACACACACCCTTACACTCCTAAAAACCAGTGTCAAGGCGATATCACGCATGATCTCCCGCGTAACATCCAAGAACAATGGCATGAAGGAAAGGGACACCCTACGACTGGTCAGTAGCCTGGTGGTGAGGAGAATCACATACAGTCTGCCTTACTACCACCTCACACAGTCCGAGACAAAGCAGGCCGACACACTTTTGAGGATGGCTTTGAAGACCGCTCTCCGCCTGCCGATGAGTACATCGACTGAAAAATTATTGGCGCTAGGGTTGCACAACACCCTCAGCGAACTGACAGAAGCCCATTACGTCTCGCAACAACAGAGACTTGCGCGGACTCGCACGGGCCGGCAGGTCCTACAAACCTTGGGGTTCCCAGCAATAACAACACGAACCCAAGAAACCTGCTTGATACCTCGTCACGTCCAGGACAGGTTTCACGTTGCCCCGATACCACGCAACATGGACCCTAACCTACACTCCGGCAGGAGGAGAGCAAGGGCCCATCACATGGAGAAAGCGTTCAGGTTCAATACCACGGCCCGTTTTACGGACGCCGCCATGTATGGGACAAACAACAAGGGCGCAGTTGCAGTGACATGCGACCACCGAGGCCACGTTACCTTCGCTGCATCGACCCGCCCCTGCACGATTACGGAAGCCGTAGAGCTGGCCATCGCGTTAGCCATCCGCGAGGGCCTACATGCAAACCAACCACTGACGATCCTCACGGATTCCCAGCAGGCCTGCCGCAACTTCCTACAGGGAAAAATTGGAAGACCTGCTGCACAAGTCCTAGCCGGAATACTCAAAGAGGACCCTGAGGACTTCACCACCCAAACCATCATCTGGATACCGGGCCACACTGGCATCACGGGCAACCTGCAGGCCGACAGAGCAGCTCGAGGATTCGTACATAACCGAGCACTCATCACGCCGGCTGCAGAAGACCTGGACCCTGTCGACCTCGAGTATTCAGACATCGTGAACTACCACAGAGGGCGTCGCTTGCGATATCCGCCACCCCATCGAAACCTGAAGGCAGAAGATGCCGCTGCCTGGCGTAGGCTCCAGACGCGCACTTACACGAACCTACACATATTACATCGGATACACCCCACAGCCTACAGGGACGAATGCCCATGGTGTGGGGCCACACCAACCCTATACCACATTACGTGGGAGTGCACACTACACAACATAGAACACCCAGACACGAACACCACGAGGGAGCAATGGGAGGCACTGCTGTCCATCTCGGCCCTCGACGACCAGCTCAAGCTGATACAGAGAGCTGAGAAGATGGCAAGAGCCAGCGGAGCCCTGGACTAAGGGCCCCGACCATTAGCGGTTTTTCTGATTATTGTTTTAATAAAGTTTATCTATCTATCTATCTTCTCCTTCTTCTCCTTCCCTCGTGAAAACTCGCGCTTTGAGACGACTGCACAATCTCCGGAACCGGCCCATTTTGTCCAATACTTTCCCCGTATACGTAGCAGCTTGCGCTACGTCGAAACTGTGCGACGTTGTACAAACTTCCGGATTGCCCAAGTTAATCAAGTGAATATTTCTTAAATTATGGGGTTTTACGTGCCAAAACCACTTTCTGATTATGAGGCACGCCGTGGTGGAGGACTCCGGGAATATTGACCACCTGGGGTTCTATAACGTTCACCTAAATCTAAGTACACGGGTGTTTTCGCACTTCGCCCCCATCGAAACGCGGCCGCCGTGGCCGGGATTCGATCCCGCGACCTCGTGCTCAGCAGCCCAACACCATAGCCACTGAGCAACCACGGCGGGTATTTAATATTTCTTCACCGTAATACAGATGGTGTCGTCGATTTAACATGGAACCGCCGGCGCACAAATCATGCCATTGGCGATATACGATCGTCTACAACGTGGTTGTCGTGCTGCTGTCGTCACATGTACGCTCGCGAATCGCACGCACTGCTAATCTACTTGCAGGAAAACGTTGGTTCATGTGGTATCGTTTTGCTGAACTCCAAGCAATGCTGGATAGTCTTCTACCTGCGAAACGCTTCGCAAAACAGATTTCCACAGTTCCACAAAACAGTTCCACAGTTCCACAAAACAGATTTCCATTTGCGTGTGGGTGTTTCAACCATAGACGGCCTTGTTGGAAGCAGACTGGAGCTTCCGCCGGCTAGCGATTGGTAAAGCGCGCTCCCGGCCAGCTGTTCAGTCATTATGGGACCTCGACGCTTCGAAACGGATGTCCCTCCCCTACCCGAGGGCGTCCATACCTAATAGTTGCTTTGGGACTCTATGGGAGCGGCCCATACCGTTATTTTAAATGAATTTTGTTGTGCCCAGAGGATTCAGCGAGATACAGCATGGCGCGGGCTCCTTCCCCAGGACATCTCACCCCTAAAGAAAGCGGAGTGTCGGGCCGGTGGACGCCTGTTCCCATTCGGATAACCGATGGATAACCGGCGGCAGCGTGGTTCTGAACTCACGTCCTCCCGCAGCAGAGGCGTGTGCACTTGCATGCGTGTGTTCCAACTTGCCGCCATGCTTGTGCGGGCGTTCTAGAGCTCGCTCACAGCTCACAACAATCCAACGGGAAATGTGACGACGTCCAGGGAGCTTTAGCGCGATGGAGAAGTCCGAGGTTTGGGTGCCCTAAGGCGCTCCTCCTAGTGAGCGCATCGAGACACCCTATCCGAGGTAACTGCACAGCGCCTGAAGTACTGCTTGCAAAGCGCGTGTTTAAGTGGTAACCTCAAGGGACGTATTTCTGGCACATGCTTTCGGCGCGGCGTCTCGCCGGGTCTGACGCTGCGCGCTTTCCGTGCTGTAATCAAGGTTGAAGAGAGTTCTTTGTGACTTGCGCGACTCACACGGAAAACCATTCAGCCCTGATTATAAGTATGGGCTCTGTGCGACGTGCAACAGATGCGGCCGAGGCCGTGCCGAAAATCTGCCGTAAGGCGTTCCATGTGGTTGCCATTTTTACCCTCAGCGCAGGGCACCCGACGCTCTCGTCCCCTTGTGCGCATCGCGGGGTGATTAAATAACGAGCCATAAACGTTCAGCTCAAACATGCCGAATCGGCGGAATAGAGTGACAACGAGTTGTACCACTTTATTTGCTGGAACAAGTCCACCCGCATTGGGTGGTTCTCGATGAGGTGTGCTGTGGGATGCGTGCAGGCGTGCACGAGCGAGGATGCGCAGCAAGCAGCCTCCTTTCCATCGCTCGCTGAGCGGCGGCTTCCTATCTCGGTACACGCATCGGGGGCTGCATGGGCGGAATCCGCTTCCTGGTGGCGGCGCACATTGCGTGACCCGCGTGGTTCTGCCCACTTTCTCCTCTCATGCAAAGGCTGCATGTGTAACGGCCGCGGGACGCAGTCGTCGTTCGTCCAGAGGGCCCGCGGCGTTCGCACAAGGTCCGTTCGAATGCGGCTTTGTTACGCCCATAACGCGGTTTCGATGACCCGTGAGATGACCCGTCAGGATTGGCGGAATTACATACAAAGGGGAGGGATTAGGTGAGGATCACTATTTATATTATGTCGAAGAGCTAATAAGTGAATATAAATAAACTATATTTAATGACGGTTAACCTTGTTTTTGCTTAACAGATAACGCGATTCTGTCCTCTTCCTAAATGCCATATATTGAAAGAGACATGGACAAATCCCTCAAGACAAAGTGACATGAGAAAGGCTTTTCTTTTTTACAACGAAGCTGTATATGAATAGCCGATTCGTCCGTCCGTCAGTCTGTCGCCTGCGCGCCGAAGACTGCTCCGGCGCAACCCTATGCGCATGCGCGAAAGAAAAAAAGAAGAGAGAGAGAGAGAGAGAGAGAGAGAGGCGCGCGATTTTGCTGCGCCAGTAGTGACGTCGTTGCTCACTGTCGCAGCCGAGCGCGCGCGCAGCAGTTTTTCTCCGGCTTCGATATGGGTAAGCCACGCGTCATACGTGCTCCTTAGGAAGAGGCCGCTTTCGATCAGCAACGCCGCGAGCAGAACCGGGAAGGAGCACATCTACGCCATGCCGATGCTGCAGTCCCGGCACAAGAACAGGCTCGTGCAGCCGAGCGCAAGCAGCAACTGCGTACCAAGGATCCGGCACCCTACCAAGCCGTCGTTTAATGAACTGTCGGGATTAACCCATTGATAAACACCGGGGCCGCAGGTTTCAGCTTCGCTGGTCAACCATCTGTACGGAGTGCTTGGGCGGTGATCTTTTTTTACATACCACACCGTTGATCGTATAATCAGGAGCTCAGGGCACCACAGGAGCTCCCGCCGCATCCTGAGAACTCCAGGCATTACGATCCTGGCCATTTAAAATCAAATCAAAACGAACAATTAAGAAAATAACTACAGGAAAGGAGCGTAGGAGCCACAAAATAGTGTAGAATGTGTCTATAGAGGCGAAGAGTGAGTGGGGCAATTCTGATCGCATCATAATTCCTGGCCACCAAAAGTATCTCACATGAGGAAGTCGACGACGCCTGCACGGAAAGAACATATAAATAAGTATCCTGTTCGCTCGTCATCGTCTCCTTCAGAACTTCTCAGCAAATTGTTGCTAAAGTACTGCGTTAGCGTGACGAACGCGAGGCATACCCTGACTGCTCGATGTAAGCTACCGGAGAGGACGCGTGCGCACCAGATAGGCGACCTCAGTTGACAAAGCTTCAGGCATGAACAGCAGTCGCTCATGCGAATCCGGCACTATAATAAAGCAACGGGTCAATAGTAAGTTCGGTGCTAGAGAGAGAGAAAAAGAAGAGGCAGAAACAGGAGAGAAAAACCGAACAAAAAATCAAAAGATGGCGGAGATGGAGTCCCTCCGTGTCGAATTGCCTCTATTCTCGGCAAACGTACTTGATCGGCCGGGCGTTTGACGCCATCGGCGGGAATCGAGATGGCAGCGCGATAGCACCGACGTCAGTCAGACCTCCGCCAAAGAGCCGGATTCAGTGCGGACGACTTCTCGCGTAAAGGTCTCCCGATTTCATCCAAAAGGCGGCGCGAGGCCAGCCGGCCGCTGGCGAGGTCGCGCGCGGCGGACGTGCTTGCGGGCGGGTGCACCTGTCACGGTCGAATTGCGCGTGGTACAGGAAGCGCCTAGGGGCAGCTACGTATACAGAATGTCAGGTCGGCAATTACGAACGTACTTTTTGCAATACAGGGAGAGGAGGTGAGCGAAATGCAGGTTACGCTCATAAAATTAAACGAGAGGGCGAAGCGCATTGGGCGAGAAGGGCGCACACTGCTGTTGCGTCTACTTCAAGTATGTCGTTTCAGTACGAACGTCTAGTCGCCTGCCCAGTAAGATGATCTATGCCGTTTAAAGTGAAGCTTTCTTTGCCTCTTCTCTCCCGCTTGCGATGGCTGGCCGGCTGCTGGCTGCTGTCTTGCAGATTTGACCATTTCAAGGTAGAGTGCAAACCAGCACCTTGTATATAGTTCAAATGGAGGCTACTGGGGCGGCAAGTGATCTAAGTAAGCGCCAGACGTGAGCTTCAACACAAAGACGCTTTGATCGTCACGTAGTCGTCATTCTGCTGTCGTCGTTTCGTCGCCTTCTTTATCTCGTCGTCATTCCATCGTATTCCTTCCTTTGTTGCCATGCCGTCGTCATCGTTACCTCGCCGTCACTCGGTCGTCATAATTGTGTAGTCATGCAGTTGTCGTCAAACCACCGTTGTCATGCCAAAGTCGTCATGCCTTCGCCATTATGTCGTCGTCGCTAGTCAATCGTCATTTCATCGCCTTCATTTCATCGTCGTTATTCCCTCGTTGCCAACCCATCGTCATCGCTTCTTTTGCGTCGTCATTCCCTTGTCGTTAGGCCGTCGTCATCGCGTCATCGTCATGCTTTCGTCACTATTCCGTCGTCGTCATTCTGTTGTCATTAAACTTCGTTGTCACGCTGTCGTCGTTCCGTCGTCGTCACTCTGGTGTCCTCGTTCCATGGTCGCCATGCCTTCATCACTGTGCCGTCGTCGTCATTTCGTCGTACTTATGCCATTGTCGTCAATATGTTGTCGTGATTGTGTTGTCGTCATGCCTGCGTCATTATGTCGTAATGGGTATGGCGACGTTGTCATGCAGTCATCGTCTATTTATCGTTGCTGTTCAATCGTCGTCATGCCTTTGTCATTATGCCATCGCTGTCAATCCATCGTCGTTATTCTATCGTCGTGATGCCTTCGTCATTATGCCGTCGTCGTCATTGCGTCGTTGTCACTCCGTTGTCATTATGCCGTCGACATGATGCCGCCGGAAACATGTAATCGTCACCATGTAGTCGACATCATGCTGTTGTCGTCAATCCGGCATCGTCACGCTGTCGTCGTCATTACGTTGTCGTCATGCCATTGTTGACATGCTTTCGCGGTCGGTCTTTCATCGTCATTGCTGTGTCGCCATATTGTTGTCGTCGTTACATCGTCGTCATGCGTGAGGTTCGCATGTTGGAGCACCGCAAGTTTACATTGAGTGGGCGTTTCCTGGCCGCGATATTGTAAAGAAAAAATAGGTTTCTTGGTTTTACGTGCCAAAGCCACGATATGATTATTAGGCACACCGTAGTGGTGGGCTCCGGATTAATTTAGATCCCCTGGGTCAAAACGCCCCCTGAGGCAAAAACGCCCGTGCACCGCGCGGGTGCGCGGTGCACGGACGTTTTTGCATTTAACCCGCGGTTTTGTAGCGATGTCTTGCGCTCGATTCTATGCTACTCTTATCATCCACCGTTCACGGCCGGCTCATTCCACTGATAACGCGGGCGGAGCGTCCCTCTAACCGCTGACGAAGTACGAAAAGCGCAATAAAGAATGCCACGTTTACATGAATGCGGCAATGGCGCATTGAATCGCATTTTCCGCACGTCACATACAGGTAAACGGCGGTAATGCCGGTAATGCGCTAGGAACTGAACGCAGCGCTGACGTTGCTTTGCATTGCGAACGGTAGCTGTAACGCTGGTAAGATGTTTTCTCAGCTAGGTACGTTCAAGGGCCCGACAGGTCTCGGATGAACAGAGAAATGCTTGAAATGCTAATGTACGTTTCGCTTTTTTAGTTTTTTTTTTAAACAAACGTTTCTGCCCAAACGTTCGTGACCATTTCCTGCGTTAATCGTGAAAGTTACCAGGAAAATCCAGAACTTTGGGCCCCATGCCACCAAACTCCCGATTGCTTTCCGGTTTCTCTCATTAAAAATAACACTCGATTATTACTCCCCGAATTCATAACAAATATGAAACCCGAAAGCGAGAGACACTATACGTAATCCATGGAGATTCACAGTGCGCATACAGGATGCCCAGATTATCATGCACCGAGTTTTAAAAAAAGCACAGTTCATTCTACACGAATAACACCAAGAGCATGTTGTTTAGAGCCCTTCTCAGCAACCGCCAGTAAATTTTTGTAGTCCCTGATATCCAAATATACATTTAAAAATAACTTTTTAAATGGTATTCTAGTAGTCAAGATGTCAATTATGCGGTTGCACAGGATCGTCAAAGAAACGTCAAAATTAGATGTTTCCAGGAACGTACACATCGCGCATGCTTTTTTCGGCAAACCGAGAAATCACGCGAAATTTGAAAAATATCAATGGAGCGCACCCGTGCACGCGCTTGGGATAGCAGTGCTATCACTTGGTATTGGCGATCATGCGCGTTGAAGAACATCCAGTCTGCTGCAACGGCTGTTATAAAACGCTTTTCTTTAAAGGAAAATCGTGTACGCTACTAAAAAACGAACTTATACATGGTTGTAAAACAACACTGCTATATGTACTATATTTATGTGTAAAAAAAAAAGAAAGAATGCAAGTGAGGTCTACGTCTATTTCTCCGGTCTGTGCCGGGAGTTTCAGCGACGACTGTCTCTAACTATTCAAAATAGGGAATTCGAGGCACGATAATACTTCTTATGCGGAGAAGATTCGCAAAAAGGACCGTCATAATAAAACTGCCGGCTAGATTCTTTAGCAGCAAAATTAAGTAAAATTCACTACTGAGCCATTTAATTAAGAACATTAGGCCACCAATGCCAGTTGGACGTTTATAGCTAATGATGAGCTCATAAGAAGTCGGCTTATAAAATTGATCAAAACATTTAAAGCAGTCTGGCCCGAAAGACAGCAAAAGCCGCAGGAGCTCTGGACTGAGGGCGCCTTCCCGCACAAGCAGAAAGACACCTGCTTGACCTTTTTTCAATAAATGTTTTTCCTTCTCCTCCTCCTCTGGGCCGAAGATATTTCAATGCAAAACAGAAATCGAGTCCGTCAAGAGCGCGCGTAACCACGCCTTAAGATTACGTCACATGGGAAAAGCCACGACACGCAACAAAAGCAAGAAAAAGCATGCGGCGTGTAGACGCCATTGGATTTAAAAACAGACCCTCGATGCAAAGACACGTGAATGCACTGTCAACTACCAATGACGTGAAGGCATGGTTACGAGCGCTTCTGACGAGCTCAGTTTCGGCCAGAAACGTGCATTGACGGCATAACGTTAATGACGAAAAAGTTCATTATTGGATCTTACCTAATTAAATTGCTTAAAGAATCCATCTGGGAGTTTTCTTCTGTCTGCCCTTGTTGCGAATATTGTCCATCGAAAAGTATTATTGCGTCTCGAATCCCCTATATTTAATAATCGGAGACAGTCGTCGCTGAAACACCCGGTGCACAGTAGCTTTCATAAATTTCCCCCTTAATAAACTTGCTTGGTTCACTACGTCACTGATACTGAACAATTGTTGCTTGGCGATAAGAGAAGCTCATGTTGATCGTGCTTTATATATATATATATATATACATAATTTTTCCTGTGTTGTCCTTGGTGTCCTTGTTACGTTCTGATGATATATGTATATATCATCAGAACCCAACAATGACACCAAGGACAACACAGGGGAAATTGTACTTATTAATTGAAATAAGGAAATTACAAATTAATGGAATTGAAAGTGGATAGAAACAAGTTGCCACAGGTGGGGAACGATCCCACGTCTTCGCATTACGCGTGCGATGCTCTACTAATTTAGCTACCGCGGCGCCGTCTTCCCATAAAATTTCTGGGGTATTTATGTGTTGCTACTAGAACTGACCCTGGGAGTGTCAGCCAGCGCCACCTCTCACAAACCTTGGCGGCGGATGTGGAACATCCTGACTGCCGCAGGCGTCACGAGTATATACGTGATCTTTTTGGGTAAAGGCAACTGGTCAATAAACCCACACGTGCTACCTGAAGGCATCAATGTTGCCGGATGCGAGACCCTATAGTATATATATATATATATATATATATATATATATATATATATATATAATGAAAGGGGGTTTATTGCAGCTCTTATGCGGGATCGCAAGTGGCTCTTGATCGCGAGTCCTAGCTGTTTGCATCAGCAGCCCGAGCTCGGGTCTCGCGCCGCAGCGGTGGCAGTCCGCACAGCGCCACATGCATGTTACCCACTACAATTGCCCCCGCGGTGAAGAGGAGCCATCCTGGCGACCTAAGGTGATGACACGATAAGGGGGTCGTGGTACGGCTTCAGGCGGCTGATGTGAACCGTCTCGCGGCCACGGCGGCGTTTGTCCGAAGATGGCGCCACCGGTTCGACCACATAATTCACCGGCGATGTACACGCGACGATCCGGTACGGACCCTGATATTTCGGAGCAAGCTTTGGGCTAAGGCCTGGAGATTGGAAGGGCAGCTGAAGCCAGACGTGAGAGTCCACGGCGAAGGACTGTGTGGGCTGCCCGTTGTCGTGGCGATCTTTGTGGATTCTTTCAAACTTTCAAACTTTATTTCGCATTTTCCTTTACACAGAAAAAGAAAATGCAAGGGCAGGAACAAAAAGCTGCACAATCGCAGCTTGACGAGGTTCCTGTCCCCTGTCTTTGACAAACAGTTGCAGAATATTCACAAAGAAAATCAGTTACATATGTGCAAAAACAATTTCATATTGTGCAGATATGATATTCACAGCAGAACATTTATGACATCTGTATACATATATTCGCATGCGCATCTACACCAACCCAGCATCTATACATATTTGCATCTGTACATGTAGGCATACACCTGTATACAGAAAAAAGTGGAGGAAAAAAAAAGAAGACCATGCACAAATGACAAGGAACACCTGAACAAAAACGCTTTAAAATACCAAAAATTCAACTCAATGTAACGGCAATGTTAAAAAAAAAATACGGAACGATGGAAAAGCGAGGTTTGGAACATGCTAAAACATAAAATGAATAAAAAAAGAAAAAAGAAGGTGGCTTCCTTGGGTATCCGACGTGAACGAGCGAGCCAGTTGGCGGCACTCTTCAGCATGGCGAGCAACTTCGGAAAGAGGGGTGAATTCAGAGGCATCCGGATGATATGGTAGCATGGTGTCGAGGGTAGTGGATGGTTCACGTCCATAAAGAAGGAAAAATGGGGAGAAGCCTGTGGTAGCCTGAACGGCGGTGTTATACGCGTACGTCACAAAAGGGAGGACATCGTCCCAATTGGAATGATCAGACGCAACATACATGGTGAGCATGTCACCAAGAGTGCGGTTGAACCGTTCCGTTAGACCGTTAGTCTGTGGGTGATACGCCCTAGTGGTGCGGTGAATAGTGCGGCAAGCGGCGAGTAGCTCATAAATAACTTCGGACAAGAAGACACGGCCTCGATCGCTGAGCAGTTCTCGCGGTGCGCCATGCCGTAAGATGAAATGCCGTAACATGAATGCGGCGACGTCGCGAGCAGCAGCCGAAGCAAGTGCAGCAGTTTCGGCATATCTTGTGAGGTGGTCTACTGCGACAATTATCCAACGATTTCCTTTAGCAGTGGATGGAAGAGGCCCATAAAGGTCAATGCCAATCCGATCAAAAGGACGTGCAGGACACGGTAAAGGTTGCAGAGGGCCTGTCGTATGAGGAGATGTCTTGCGTCGCTGACAGGCTACACACGACCGAATGTATTTGCGGACATAAGAATACATGCCGCGCCAGTAGTAGCGCTGGCGGAGCCGCTCGTAAGTTTTCAGGACGCCAGCATGAGCTTGTTGTGGGTCGGCGTGGAAATACGTGCATATGTCGGAGCGCAAATGGCGAGGGATGACTAGCAGCCATTTGCGACCGTCCGGCTGATAGTTTCGGCGGTACAAGATGGCGTCCCGTAGCACGAAATGGGTGGCTTGGCGACGAAGGGCTCGAGGGCATGTAGCCGTCGAAGAACTGTGAAGAATGTCAATGAGAGACACAATCCACGGATCTTTCCTCTGTTCAGACGGCATGTCGGTAACAGCAAGCGTAGCAACCGGGCACTCTATGGGTGAGGGTGGCGTTTCGTCGGATCGCATGGGCGATCGGGAGAGTGCATCGGCGTCAGAATGTTGGCGCCCGGATCGATAGATGACGCGAATGTCAAATTCTTGGAGCCGAAGAGCCCAACGTCCAAGATGGCCTGACGGGTCTTTCAGTGACGCAAGCCAGCAGAGCGCGTGGTGGTCTGTCACAACATCGAACGGATGGCCATACAAGTAAGGGCGAAATTTGTTTAACGCCCAAACTATAGCCAAACATTCTTTTTCTGTGACGGAATAATTGGTTTCTGCCTTCGTGAGGGCACGACTCGCATATGCAACCACATATTCCGGAAAGCCAGGCTTGCGTTGCGCAAGGACGGCTCCAAGACCAACGCCACTGGCGTCCGTATGAACTTCGGTCGGTGCAGTCGGGTCATAGTGGCGTAGAACAGGCGGTGAGGTAAGCAGACGACGCAAAGTGGTGAAGGCATGGTCACATGCCGGAGTCCAATGGCGAAGGTCACCGGGGCCAGCCAGGAGCTTCGTCAGGGGAGCGATGATGCAGGCAAAATTGCGCACAAAGCGTCGAAAATAAGAGCAAAGGCCGATAAAACTTCGGAGCTCTTTCAGTGTAGTCGGCCGCGGAAATTCGGCGACAGCGCGAAGTTTGTCAGGGTCGGGAAGGACGCCGTCTTTGGAAACGACATGGCCAAGTATGGTCAGCTGGCGGGCGCCGAAGCGGCACTTTTTCAAGTTAAGTTGAAGGCCGGCGGTGGCAAGGCAAATAAGGACTTCGCGTAGACGAGAGAGGTGAGTGGTGAAATCAGGGGAGAAAACTACCACGTCGTCTAAATAACACAGGCACGTCTTCCATTTGAGGCCTCGCAGAATATTGTCCATCATTCTTTCGAATGTCGCGGGCGCATTGCAGAGGCCGAATGGCATTACTGTAAACTCATACAGGCCATCAGGCGTAATGAAAGCTGTTTTCGAGCGGTCGGATTCATCCACTGGCACTTGCCAATAGCCCGATCGCAAGTCCAAAGAAGAAAAGAATTAAGCACCATGTAGACAATCCAGGGCGTCATCTATGCGCGGTAGAGGATAGACATCTTTTCGTGTAATCTTGTTGAGGCGTCGATAGTCCACACAGAAACGAATCGAGCCATCTTTTTTCTTAATGAGTACTACGGGCGATGACCAAGGGCTGCAGGATGGCTTGATAACACCACGGTCAAGCATGTCAACTTGCTCGGCGATGACACGACGCTCGGTGGATGACACGCGGTACGGACGCTGGCGTAATGGTGCGTGATGTCCCGTATCAATGTGGTGAGAGACGGTACTTGTGCGGCCTAATGATGCTTGGTTCCAATCAAAAGAGGCGTGAAAATCATTTAAAAGAGTAATTAGTCGCTCACGTTGTGTCGGCTCGAGGTCATCCGCAATGGAGCGACAAAAAACATCCGGTGGTACTCGGTTAGATGGCACATGGGGTGTCAGTGCTGCTACGTTGGCAGTATCTACGTTGTCGGCCATAGGGAAATGCACAATAGCGTCAGCGTCGACAGACTCGACGGCACCAATAGTCTCGCCACAGTGCAAAGCCAAAGTGTATGAATTTGGGTTTGAAATCAGTATTTCTGCAGCACCATGGTGAACCGTGAGGAGGGCGAAAGGCAACAATATAGGTTGGCGGCGAATGAAGACGGCAGCGGGTGTAAACATGACCGTCACTTCGGCAAGCGATGCACATGAAAGAGGGACAAATACAGCACTGCGAGGAGGAAGGTCAGTATCCGAAGCTACACAGATCCTGCTAAGGTCCTGAACTTGAAAGTCGTGACATGGCAAATCGCACAGAACGGAGAACTGAACCTCAGCACGTGCACAGTCAATGACGGCATGATGGCGCGACAGAAAATCCCAACCGAGAATGACATCGTGGGAGCAACAAGTTAGCACAAAGAAATCAATCGAATACAATACGTCTCGAATCAGCACCCTGGCAGTGCACATAGCGACTGGCTGAACTTGTTGTGCACTGGCTGTTCTAAGCAATGGAACCGAAAGCTTCATGGTCACTTCCCGCAATGCACGACAAAGCTTCTCACTAATCACGGATACAGCAGCACCTGTATCGACGAGCGCAAGGCGTTTGATGCCATCAACGGACACTTCAATAACGTTAGCGGGGAAAAAACGAGGACTTTGATGTTCCGACGATGACGCAGTTCGTGCCTCAGGAACTGCGGAAATCAGTTTTCCGCCTCAGTAGTACTGGCACTGGGTCTACGACGCATGGGTGAGAGTGAGCGCCGACGAGGGGAAGGCGAGCGACGAGTGCCGTAGAGCTGTGACTGCGGTGCCGGTATGTCATCAGCAGCGTAGACTTCCGGTGGTGGTCGCTGAGGCATACGGAAAGGTCGGAAGTCGGAGCTGGGTCGTCGCGGGGTGCCCACGAAGGCCGGCAAGCGCCGGCGGCAGAAGCGCACAACATGACCCGGGGTACCGCAGGCATAGCATATTGGGCGGTTGTCAGCAGTGCGCCAAGGATTTGTCCCCCGCTGCTGTGCACTGAAAAAGGGATCCACCGGCTTGCGAGGCGAAGGCGGAGGAGAGAACACCGGCGGGCGAGGCGCTGAAGGCGGAGGAGAGAATCCCTGTAGACGAGGCGCCCGTGCAACGGCTTCAGCATACGTCAGAGGCGCGGCCACGGGAGCCGGCTGACACGGAGGTGGAAGAGCTTCGGTCACTTGCTCTTGAATTATCTGTCGGAGCGCTGGAGCCAAACATTGAGAAGGCTTCTCCGTGGTCGGCAAAATCGAGAGCTATCGTGCGACCTCCTCGCGCACGAATTCTTTTATTTGCGTCAGCAAAGTTGTGTGGTTGTCGCCAATAATTAATGCGGCTAACGAATCTTCCGTAGGCGGTGGGCGCCGAGCTAAGATGCGTTGTTTCCGTAGCTCGTCAAAACTTTGGCACAAATTGATAACTTCGGCCATGGTACGCGGATCCTTCGCTAACAACATCTGAAAGGCGTCCTCATCAATGCCTTTCATAATGTGTTTTATCTTGTCCTGTTCTGACATTGACGGATTCACGCGCTTACACAGGTCAATGACATCTTCGATGTAACTTGTGAAAGTTTCACCGTGATGTTGCGCACGCCCCCGTAAGCGTTGTTCTGCGCGAAGCTTGCGCACAGCGGGGCGCCCGAACACTTCTGCGAAACTTGTTTTGAATGTGCTCCATGTTGCGAAATCGTGTTCGTGGTTTCGGAACCAGAGGTTCGCGACGCCGGTTAAGTAAAACAGCACGTTGTGCAACTTGGTGACGTCGTCCCACTTGTTATGCTGGCTCACCCGTTCATAAGAAGACAACCAATCCTCCACGTCATGATCATCGGTGCCGCTAAAGATGGCAGGATCACGCTGGCGCAACACACCGGAAACGATGACCGCCGGAGGCTGTGGTGCATCTTCCTGGGTGGTTTCGTCAGGCATGGTCGTAGCAGTCGGTAGCGTCCGGCTTCGGAGTTCCAGTTTCCGAGGTCTACCCCGCAGCTCCACCAAATGAAAGGGGGTTTATTGCAGCTCTTATGCGGGATCGCAAGTGGCTCTTGATCGCGAGTCCTAGCTGTTCGCATCAACAGCCCGAGCTCGGGTCTCGCGCCGCAGCGGTGGCAGTCCGCACAGCGCCACATGCATGTTACCCACTACAATATATATATATATATATATAAACTTTCGTTAAGGCTCGTGGCCCGAAAGAACGTCAGAAGCGATTTTGTGGCGCGTAACGCACAGGTGGTGCTTTGACATGGGCCGAAAGTGTGCCGTAGTGACAAGCTCGAGTGCCGTTGAAGGTGCAGTGCTGCCGTCAAAGACTCTCTCTGACGCGTAGCGGCAGCGGTCGCACAGAGTATGTTGCAGGTCTTCAGGGAAGTTACATTCAGAGCACATTGGCGAGTCCGTTAGTTGAATCTTAAACCTGAAGTAATTTGTGTAGGCCACGTTGAGCCTTATGCAGTGAAAGCATGCTTGGTCTTGTCTATTGAGGCCTCCCGTCAGGTAAAAGTGGCACGATGGATCTATTTTGTATAGTCGTCCGTGCTGGTAGCTGGTATCTGCCCAGAGTGATCGCTGGAGACTCCAAGCGTGTGCAGATACCAATGTCGCCCCGTCTTTCCTCGAGAAAGGTATCTGGACCATTTCTCTCGAAGTGTCGCGTCCAGCTTTGTCAGCATGGTCAGCCTGGACGTTGGCTTGTATTCCGCAGTGGGCTGGTAACCACTGCAGCGCAGCGCTGTGATATAGTTCGCAGGCTTTATTGCATAGGCGTCTGATGTCCATTACGAGTTGTTCCTGCGTGCGTGGTGACTTCAGGGACTGCAGGGCCGCTCTTGAGCCGGTGAAGATGGCCCAAGACTCGTCTGTCTGGTCGATGATGTACATCAAAGCGGCCCGCAGTGCGGCTAGTTCAGTGGCTGTATAGTTGAAGTGCAGTGACTGAGAGTGGCAAATATGGAAACACTCGCAGACGGAATAAACACACCAATGGCAGATGATGTAGGCGCAACGGAGTAACGAAAGTGACAATCGACCGCGAAGGAATATTGAACGGTGGTTCCGGCGGCATAGATGCGCTTTGATAATTTAGCGGGAGCAAGCTCCGCATCACAGGACTGCCGCCTGAAGCGAGCGGATGACCTGGCACTCTGGCGGCAAAGCGCATGTGTACTCCAAGAAACTCCTGCTGCAGAAGCACTGGAACCGATAGGCGTCTGCTTTCTGCAAGGGTTCCTACACTTTATGTGTTTTTCGGTAGGGTGAGGCACACCCTCAGCACTTTTGCTTGCGCACCAGTGAGCGCTTTTATGTTGGTTTGGGGAATGTCCTGTAGCACAGGAAGGCTCTACCGTAGGAGACTTTCACAGATAGCCGAATACATGCGTAGCAGAGAAGTTACGGAGCAGACCCCAGTGTTGCTTGATAGCATACGGAAGATACTCGTGTATGACCCAATTTTTTCTTTTAGTATTCGAATATGGATTGCCCGCGTCATTATTCTGTCGATTGTCACGCCCAATAACTTGTGACCTGACACATACCGAATGGGAGAATGTGCAACCTTTAACGTGTAGCGCGAGACATCCCGCCTAGTGAAAGCAATGGCGGCATACTCTTCTGGTGGCATCGTTAGACCTCATGCACATAATTTTTTTCAATATAATTGATAGCTTTCTGCAATCTTCCTCGTAGGACAGATCTGTTGCGATCACAGCTCCATATGCAGATGTCACCTGCATATAAAGAGATTTCAACCGATGTGGGAATGCACTTCTCCAGTTTAATAAGAGAGGAGTCCTCGATGCACTGTGTGCGGAGCTGTGTCACCTTCTTTTGTGGACATGTAGATTGACCAATCAGTGAGGTAGTCTGAGATCCAGTGGTTCATACGACCAACTCCAACGAACTTCAGAACGTATAAAATAGCCTCGTGAATCACGTTATCGAACTCTCATTTGATGTAGAGGAATAAGCCAATAGTGATGTTGCATGCAGCTTTGTTGAGTTTTACGCAGTTGACAAGGCTGATCACGTTGTCTATGCTGCTGGGGCCCTTTCTGAGCCCTGACATTCGCGGAGGCTAGACATTCATATTCATAAGCAACCAGTCAAGCACGTAAATACCATCTTCGCCATAAAAGTTCTCACGCAACCAAGAAGAGCAATCGGAGGATAGGAGTTTAGGTCTGTTGCAGACTTGACAGGCTTGAGGACAGGGATAACACGAGCTCATTTCCAGCAAGGTTCAAGGCGGCCACTTTTCCAGCTGGCATTGGCTATAGTAAGTAGGCGCATCTTAGTCTTGTCGCCTAAATGTGTCAAACTCGGCGTAGCTGGCCCAGTCAGGACCAGGAGGTGACGCCCTGTTCACAAACGCCAACGCGCGAACTATAGCTCCATGATCGAAAAAGGTTCGATTGCCGCTGAAGACTCCTGTGCTGCTCGGGGAGAAGTTGTGAGCGCCACTGCAGCAGTGGCTTCGGAGCAGAAAGTGTCCGCCACGTCCAACTTGTTGCTTTTACGGGATAGTGCAATAGAACTGAATGGATGCAGTTGAGTCGGCGTGGTTTTCAGGCCGCGCACAATGCTCCATATTCTTGACAGCGGTTTTCTAGGGTCAAGTTTGGAACAGAAGGTCCGCCATTGCCTCCTGTTTAGCCTTTGCAGGTGACATTGGATATGCGTTTGCATTCACCTAGCGCCATGAATGAGAGACGTGTCTTACGAACACGTCTCTCAGATAGATCTACGGCGCATTGCCTGAAGCCTTAACGTTGGCCTTGACGTTGGTCATACTTAACATTGGCCGTTGAATGAGTTCGAGGTGGTTTCAGATGTTTAGTGCTGCTTTGTTTTCCTCGACTTAGCGCACCAACAAACTCCTCGTACGTCAATCTAGGTAGGTCTGAATCATCGATTGTACCGTTGCATACATCCCAGTTAGTGCAACTAACCGCTCTTCGTTGTTTGTATCGTGTAGGACAGCCCAAAGAGATGCAGGTTGGTACGTGGTCACTGCCATGACTTTCGATGTCTGCGAACCAGGTCGCCGTAGACATGAGGTGCTCGGAGATCATGGTGACGTCGAATGCGATGGATCGATCATGCTTCAAGAAGTTTGACTGCCCGTCGTTAAGAATTGCCAGGTTATTTCGATGTGCTATATCAAAAAGGCGTCGACCGCGGTCTGAAGACAAGAAAGTGAAGTTCAGGCTCCTCAAAGAGAAATGATGGTTTGGCTGCCATTGGGATCCGTGAAGTACTGATGAGGTATTATGTCCAAAAATTTCACGGGCTCGTGGTCGTGATACAACCATGGTCGTTGCATCCTCGTCATTGCAGCTTTGCCATCCGACTCTCGTCACGCCATCGTCGTCACACGCTCGTCATGCATTCCTTGACCTATCGTCGTCGTGAAGCCGTGGTGGTCATTCCATCATCGCCACTCCAGCTCCGTCATCCGACTTGCGTCATGCCGCCGTCGTCACGCCATCGTCGCCATACACTCATCGTCACAATATTGTCATACCGTTGTCATGTCATCGTCGTCACTTGTCGTCGTCATGCTGTCCTCGTCATCCATTCCTTGTCACGTCAGCGTTGTGATGCCACCGTGATTATTCCATCGTCATCATTCCAACTTCGTCATCTGACTGCTGTTGTTGTCATAACATTGCCACCATGTCCTCGTGGTCAGGCTGTCGTTTTAGCATTGTCATCACTTCAGAAAATTCATCCCATTGTCGTCAAGCCGTCGCCCTCATTTCACTGTAACCATGCAGTATAGTCATTAAATTGTGAATAAGCCGCAGCTGTCATGTCTTCGCCGTCATTGTGCCATCGTCAGACAGCCGCTGTCATGCATCCGTTCTCATACAGGCGTGGTCACGCGGTCGTGGTCGTACCATCGTCGTGATCGGCCTTCGTCATACGGTCGTCGTCACGCGATCGTCGTCATCCCATTGTCCTCATCGTCACGCGGCCGTCGTTATACCATCGTCGTCTATTTGTTGTCATGCCGTCGTCGTCGTACCGCCTTTCTCGTTCCATCGACGTCATTGCTTCTTCGTCATTCCATCGTCGTCACTTCGTCGGCGGCGGCGATTTAGACAAGCGAGTGCCACAGGCAAAGCGGGCCGATACCGGAGACAGTGTATGTCGCACGTAGCCGAAGCAACGAAAGTCTTATGTGACTGGACTTTGTGTTATTATGATTTGGAGTTGACTTTTAGCTTTAATGCGTTTAAGTTAACTTTTTAAAAAAGCTCTATGTGAAAAGCAGTAGCCGGTGTCAACTAAAGGCGACAACATTCCATAAGTACCATATAATAATAAAAAAAAGTCTCAGAATGGTCACTACAGATTTTAAATAAACCTGACTTCAGCAATACATTGTGTCGCTTCATTGATTGAACACTAATCGCATTACCGTCGACAGACATTGTGAGATGGCTTCTGTCATATTTTTTTTCGTCCACTTTCATCTCCCTTATCATTTCTACATTTCAATTAAACGAACAAATAATTTTCCCCGTGCTTTTCTTGGCTTCATTATCTGGTTCTATATGGTTGCGACTAACAAATATGGAACTTCTGTTCTCCTTTGTCTCGTATGCGCATGTTGGCGCGAGGCGTTCGTTAAACTGAGTTGATAGTCTGCGTACGTCTTGGTTATGAGCGAATGAAACGAGAGGGTATGCGCGAGAATGGAGCCAAGTGTGAGCGCTGCCTTCGACAACGGAAATCTCCGTCCGCAGTGGCGGAATAAAAAATATTCGGGAAACAAAGTCTGCGGCTTTAAAAGGTGGAGCATACGGCTTCCAAGTGTACAGCTATTGGGACAGCCACGCTGCCATGCTGCGTTGCTGACATTCACCGTCGCTTTCGAGTTGGAACGATATTCTCATCTGTTACACGTACAACGAACAACAGGCATACGCGGTTTTGTTCCGGACGCTTTATTAACTGTCGTTTTGGAGGATTCCGCGATGTTTTCGTTCACTCGCTTCAGGTGCAAACTATGGTGAAATTTGGGAGCAAGCCGCGCGAACTCGGAGCTTTCTACGTATCGTCCCATGAATATTTTTGTGGTGCTTATTATTTGCGCATTTCTTGTTATTAGAAGATTCCATATCTATACCATGCACTGAAATATCAGTAGACTAGCGTTTTTTTGCCTTCCACTCTCATCAGAATCCAATCGCCGCTGCTGGAGGTCGATCGAACCCGCGATTTACAGCAGCTTAGGAATCCGTTTTACGTGCACGACATCTATCAATCTTAACGACGATGGGAAGTTGCCTATTCTCGAAGAGATCAAAAAGATGTGGATGACAGGTGACATACGGAGCGAGTGGCAACACTCAGTAATCATTCACATTCCTAAGCCGGGCAAAACATTTACTTCAGTAACCAACCTGTACGGTGCATCTCGCTAAGCCGATTATATGCAATCTGGCTGAGCGGATAGCGCTAACGCACGTGGCACCAGACGTTGCGCCTCGTATAACGCGTTGCCTTCAGAATGGGATGAGCTGAAAGAGACGTTGCATGACATATATATCGTCTGCGCTCTTCTCACTTCCTGAGTCCATGCTGCGAAATTTCTGCAGTGCGAAGCCTTCAAGCGCGGAAAAAAAGTGCATATATATATGCGCACAAGATCATATAGTTATCACACGCAGGGCCCGAGACACTAGTCACATAGGAAGGTATAGGCTCAAAAGCGCGAACTCCTTATCGTGTAAAACCATTGTGTATATATATATATATATATATATATATATATATATATCGGTGTGTGTGTGTGTCTGTGTTTTGTCATCAATGAATTCAGTTGGTAGTCAGCGCTCGTGTTGACCTCTTGCAACCTTTCTTCCTTCGTCCGTTCTTGTTCTTTTTTTTTTCGCACTTCAGGGCTTCGCGCTGAAGAAATTTTACAACATGGATCTAAACCAACTCGCCCAAATCGCTATTCTTATTCACTTCCCGAGCTTTGTAGGGCGGCCGGACATTCGCATTTACTCGCACGCAAGCTAAGCGGTTTCAGACACCGCAGAACGCCGCGCTTCGCGTAATAACCGGGCTGCAAAAGCAAACGAATGTTTAGGAACAGAATTATACGCGCTGCTCCGCATCCTTGAAGGCATGATCGCCGCGATGCAGGAAGGCTACAGTGCACGCTTGCGACACACACTGCAAGGCAGAGCGCTCCTTTCTTATTCTCGCCACATGACGACCTTCTTTCACTGCCGACAACCATCGCACCATAAATGAGATCCCCGCCGTCAGCAGCACGCTGATACCGTACAATATGGGGTACAAATGAAATACCCTGAACAATACGCAGCTTTCGTGCGGAGACATGAATAACGCATAATCTGCACGCCCGCGAACTCGGAGCACGTGTACTTTGACGCTGCGACCAACGAATACGCTTGTGCCAAAGCCTGTCACGCTCTCGGGGCCCGTCGCAGACAAACATTCTAAATGACAATAAGGCCAACAGAGCCTTAACTCCGCGCTATAGACTATTTTAGGGAAGCGTTCAGGTGCCGTCATTTTCGGCGGTTAACGCTGCTGTTTGCTATCTTTAACGATGAAGTTTACGTTACTACAGTCGATTCGCAAGCATGAAAATAGTTGTATAAATGCGTTCAGCGTTTCATGACCATGTTACGTCACTTTACTTCTAATAAAACACAGAAATCGTTTGTGTAACAGCCCAAGATGGCGGCGCCCATGAAGCGAATACTATAACATCGTCTATAGCGATGACGACCAAGAAACGCGAATTGTACATTCAGGGTATACCGAGTCGTACGGCTACACCAACTATCACGCTGCCGCCACGAGAATATTGCTGATCCAACTTCGCCAGCGCTCTACGGTACTTGCCATCAAACGAGCTTCCATCTAGATGAATGCGCTATCGTCAAAATCACTCTGATTCGGCCATGAGGCCGTCGATGCGGCCGATCGTGTAGCAACTATAACCTCAACCCGAGCGGTCGCTTGTGCGTCTCGCTTAGATACTGGTAACAGTTCTCAAGAGTGTGTGGTGAAATCCTAAAGCCCGTAATAATTTATCAAATTTGCAATAAACCAAATCGACAGAGCAGGCGGGCGCCAGCTTCTAACGGTCTTCATGTAAACTTGCAGACTTACGTGATTTTCAAACATTGCGTTTGAAAATCCTTGCGGGCCTCTAGGGTTTCGCTCTTGAAACCTTACGCTGCTCTTGACGTATGCCGACAACGAGCTTTCACAAATATTCTAGAGTTTTCCTCCGTACAGAATCTCAATTACTGCAAACATTTTTGGCCGTGCTCTCTTACAGAGAAAGAAAGAGACGGCACCAACGCCTTGACTGAGGCATAAACAAACAAGGAGACTTTGGTCGTAAATTCCGAGCGTCGCCAGCGCGTCTCTTTTACGCCACGCGTGCGCTAAACTTACGGCCTAATGTGGACCGTACTTTTTGACGTTGCTCGCAAATCGGTAACTTCACTTAATGTTGCCGTTATCGTAATCCTTTTTCTCACGGTCGCTGGATGTTGCTACGAATTGCCCCTTGACGGTTCCTCCCTTGTCGTCGCAGTGTACTCATCGACAAGGTCAATATCCTCGCGTTAGAAAACGACGGCGCGAACATATCCGACTCCAAGACCCCAGTAACCATCGCCTATAGCTTCTGTACCTATCATTGTCCTCGAGTTTATTGACATGCGTCGCGAGTTGGCTATGGCATATATATTCGTTGCACTTCCATGATAGTACTTCCTCGACAAATCGCTGATGCCGTCTTTGTCTTCAAATGACACCTCACTCAGTTTATGCCAACTACAGCGCATTATAGAAAACGGACACAAATAGACAATAATACTAATTCAAAAACTGACCACAAGATGAGCGTCTCGTAAGGTCAGTCCTTCGTTTTTGCTTCTTTGCGCCATTGTCTTGCATGTATAGTCATCGCCGTCGTTCCCCATTTGTATCATCACTTCCTGCTAGCGTTTGCTGGAATCGGAGGGCAACCACCCCGCGCGGACAAACGCTTTCACTGAAAGCGCAAACGCTGCAGTGTCAATTGCGGCGTGCACGGAGGCCCAAATTTATTTACCCTCATTTCTTATCTGTAGTAGACTGAAATGTTGCCAACAAATTAGAGGAGCGTATACAGAGCGCGTTGCTGTGTTCGCGTTTAGTGCACTTCTGTTCTGGACAGCCCAAGAATGAGAACAGAGGAATACCATGCATAGTAGAGAGAGGAGAGGGAGGGGGGGGGGGGGGAATGGGTCTCGACGGCACAAAACAGACGCTGCCGCTCCGGTCTTGATCGCGAAAACATATACGACGTACCGCAACGGTATATACTCCGAAACCAGAAGCAGAACCCAGAATTTGCAAGGAATGCGCCCGCGCTCCTATGCGGTACATCGCGAAACACGCGGTCCTATAACAACCACTCCACCTCTTTCAGAGAGGCCACGTCTGTAAGAAGTGCACGGCAGCCGAAGGAAAAGTGAAGAAAAGAACGGTCGCCCGATCTCTCCCGGCCACGGTATGCATGTGCAACAGAAACGGGGGCCGTATTCCTGGAGAAAGGGCGTGCGGTCCCGCAGGGCTCATTATTCCATAAACAGCCGCTGGCCTTTGGACGGCGGGAAAGTCAAGCTCGCACAGCCGTATACACGCGGCCTGCCGTGCGGCGTCTCCCTCAGGCTCTGCCGCAGCGCGGATGAAG
The DNA here is from genome assembly GCF_023375885.2 of Dermacentor andersoni. NCBI lineage: Eukaryota > Metazoa > Arthropoda > Arachnida > Ixodida > Ixodidae > Dermacentor > Dermacentor andersoni. The sequence continues at coordinate 219,183,230 of NC_092814.1, read as the reverse complement.
CGCCACGGCGACCCTGACTCGCGTTGAATCGGCCGCCTATTTTGGTCCTGAATGGGGTCACTATTGTCTACGAATTGTGCTACGCGTACCCTGCGCGTTTCGGACACGCGCGCTATCAGTGCGCGGTGCACGCGTAGACGCGCGTGCACGGCTCGCAGCGGGACGACGTGCACTTGCTTGCCATGGCGTGTCACTCGCTCGCTGTTTCTTCGTTTGATCATCTACACGCAAGCGCCCTTTTATCTGTGCTTAGAGTGCTTGCGCAGGGGCACCAACATCAAGTAGATGGGCTCGCCGGGCACGGGGGCACGATTATGCACGCGTTTCACTACCGATACTCGTCCTGCGTTCTGTGGGCGGGCCGGCAGCATGAGCTATGCAGTTCCGCTTATATTTCCTGCGTGCGCGGCCGGCGTACTCCATTCGATGCAGCCTGTGCGCTGCGTTTTTTGGTATCTCTGTGTTTAACATCCCTGCCTGCTTTCTTATCTCTCACTGTATACGTTTCTGACACCCTCTTATGGGAGCTGTGACATGTTTGTTTCCCTTGTACAGTGATAGTTGCTGTGAGCTCATGCATGTGCAGAGCCGTAGTCTTAGGTGTACGTGGTAACATCGTGCCTAAACGACATCATATATACCGTACACATTTATTTATTTTAGATACTTCCCATTTTAATTTCGCGACCACACTTCCTGGGAGAGATAGAGAAAAAAGAAACGTTTGTTAACAAAAATTGCTGGCTCTCCCGTAATCGAGAGTAGATGTAAGCACGAAATGGCAACCCGCAAAGCAGATTGGCTGGAGATCATACTAGCCACAATTTTAAAATGGGTGTAGTCTATGTTCGCAACAGCACACCCTACCAGATCACACCGCACCACGCCATATTGTGCACTCGTCCACATGGACGCGGCCCAGCTAGAAGAAAAAAAAAGACCGTCTGAAGTCTACGACAGGCAGCGAAAGACTCCAGGGAGACGGAGCGCACTGCCCAGATAGAAGAAAAGCGCCTGAAGGAGGCGTCACGCAGTGTGGTGCCATCTCTCGAGGTGGCGCAAAACCCGCGCCGCGAAACTCGCGAATCGCTGCCGTTCAAAAGAGCATAGGCAACCCTGTCTCTGCGCCAAAAGATTACAATGAAGTGTATGGTGACCTGTATCTGCCGCTTGAACATCGCTATTGGAAATGACAAATAAAACTTCATCGTACTAAAAGTTACAGCTGGAGTGATATTACATGTGAACAACCATTAGGAAGAACTCAGAAGCAATATTTATTGTAACTTGATTGGGCAGTAACCAGCGTATGTAATGCGGTCCTGTAGAAAGGGTTGGGGGCCAGAGACCGCATTTTTTAAGTTTTGACTGATTGCCCGGATGATCTCGTTTTGTTCTCACAACGATGCGCGGATAACGGCTCTGGCTTTTGGCTCAAGGTCACTTGAAGGTCGCCGAGTACGGCAGCTAAAAGCATTTCATGCCTAAAAATAAACAAAAGGCAACCCCTGTGCTACTTCTTGTGAAGTGCCTATACAGGTCTTCTTTTGTTGTTTTTGTTGACAATACAGATTTTTAAAATAAATCCAAAGACACCTAAGCATCTTTTATGAGTTGTGAATGCGAAAGCATTAATGTCCAATTAAACACCGCCGAGTGGTCCTCCGAGTCATGAACTCCTCGCGAGTGAGTGAGCGCGCTGAGACACTTGGCTCGTTCTGATTTAGCCTTACCGAGGCACAGTTGGAACTCAGGCGAGAGCTTGCATAGACAAGGAACGCCCGGATAACACAGGCTTAAGAGAGCGAGGATGACGTAGCGTCGCGGCAGTGCCCTCTCCCCTCACGCGACGCCTGGCGCGCTATCAGAGCAGCAGTTGTTGCCTTTCGCCCTCTCTCTTACGTCGAGGCGCGCTCGTGACGTGGCGTCGCAGCCAAGGGGAATTTAGGTGCCGTCTCGCTGCTCCAGATGACAGACGCCGGCTTTTTCGCTCAATTTACGCTTTCGCACCAAAAGCTATGACCGTGAGACGCCTGTCGTCTTGGCATACGAGCTTTACGGCGAGGCGGAAATACGCTGCCGCTGCTTAAGTTACTCTGAAAAAATGACACCCAATCCACTCTGTGAAGATGGAATGGCAGCGAAAGCTGACGACAGTCAAAGCTCTCAAACGAAAAGCAAGGTGCTTTCGCTGCCAGTCCATCTTCACAGAGTGGAATGGTTGTCATTTGTTCCTTCAGCATAACGGGAACGTTCTTCGTCGGTGGTCGTTTCGCGCCGACGCCGTTTACATTCTCGTTGGTGTTCCCTCCGGCGCTCCCCGTACGCATGTTGTTCTTCGGGTGTACGAACTATACGTGTCCGCCCCATGGATAACGCAGCTGTTTTTAGCGCCTATACCTCTCCTGCTTATATACTGCAATATAACCTTGACGTCACGCTATTTTTCACGGTGTTCTAATCTGTTCCGCATTTTGACATCTGCGCCGCCGCACTGCACCCGTACGTGATCACACACAAAGCAAACAGGGAAACCCATTCTGTATGGGTTTGTTATAAATAGCTAAGTCCGTTCCTATTGCCGGACGCCGAAAAAACCACGGAAGGTTAGTTACATACAGCTTTCGCTGTAAAAGTAATCAACAAAAGTTTGGTAATTAACTTTTATATTATTATCTTGAAGGCAGTTTTTGCATGGAAGACTTGTAGGGCTTCACAATTTATGGCACATCCTTTTTATTAAATCTTGAAAATCGCACTTAATTCAATATATTCATCGAATTCCGAAGGTCAATCGAGCCAATATCAAGACTGAGCATGTCCCGCTGCGCGTCAGACGGCAACGCTCCGTAAACAAGTTTGGGGCGCAGTTTGATTGATAGCATGCGCATGCTTGCCAGCACATGCTTGCTAGCACATGCTTTCCAGGCAATGCGTGCCGTAATCAGTAGGTGCCGCGACTGGCCGAGACGTTCAGTTTCAAACTTCCTCGCACTTGTCACGGGGCGTTTCGGCCTGGTATGGTAGCGTGGCGGCATTTTATGCGCTCCCGCGGCGCTTGATTTCGATATTGTCTGGATTTGCCGTTCAAATTCGATGATAAATACCTCGATTTAGGTGTGATTTTCAAGATCTTTAAAGAATGAGGGTGCATTAAAATGTGACTGCCTTCGAATTCGCCATTTAGACAACTGCCCCTAAAGCACGAATAAGTAGGTTAACTGATATTTTTACAGCGAAGCTGTCTATGGCTAGGATATGGAAAAAAAATGTGTGCCCCCCCCTCCCCCCCTCCGAAATGGTGACAAACACAAATCATCATGTGGGCCGATCCTGGTGAAGCGAAGAAATGGTCCAAGTTCAACGGCACATACCCCTGTGGGCTCGTTAACCTGTAATGCGCCTTTGAACTATATCCTTGCCACACGTGGGAACCGAAGAGGTACCAGGCACAAGGGCAAGGACAGATGTTTTTGAAAAAATGTTTTGTACAACTTTTTTTCAAAAAGGACTCTTAAAAAATTCTCGGGGCCAACCACGCAAACATGCTACTGCCACTGCTCGCGCGTTAGTCATCGTCGTCTTCTTCCACAGCTGGCTCCGTTGCCGCTCTTCATTCCAACGTAGAATTTCACTTCCCTTCTGTCGTCGTAATGGGGAGGCCGCGTTTACGGGGGGTATGAGCCATTGCTTAAGGGGGCTTGAGCCATCGTTGTCTTACATTACGGACACATTTAATAACAGAGGTGATACGCGAATGTGTGTGCGTACCTATATCGCCACGACGACCACAGATTAGGACAACATATACGTTCGTACATTTGTTCAATATTCTGGGTCTCCTATGTGTCGTGCACTTAACAGCTTCGCTGGTCATCCACCTTCACGGAGTGGAAGGGCTCTGAATCTTTTCGTTAACAGTCTTTTCAGAGTAACATAAGCGGCGGCAAAGTATTTCCGCCTTGCCGTAGAGCTCGTATGCGAAGACGACGGACAGGTGTCTCACGGTCATAGCTTTTTATGAAAGAACTGTATTTGACGTAGTAGTTCTGCGGAAACCCGCAAGGTGGAGAGAAGTAATGAATAAAGGGAAGATCAGACATCCACCGGTTCGTAGCAATTGCTACAAAAGAATCCCATACGGGTTCCTCGAAAGAAAAGCCTCAGAGTTGAAAAAAAATTCGCCCTGGTCCGGGACTCGAACCCGGGACCACCGCCTTTCCGAGGCTGTGGTGTCGACTAATTCGAATTCGCCCTGTCATCCGCTAGCCGCCTGGTTAGCTCAGGTGGTAGAGCGGCTGCCCCGGAAAGGCGGTGGTCCCGGGTTCGAGTCCCGGACCAGGACGAATTTTTCTTCAACTCTGAGGCTTTTCTTTCGAGGAACCCGTATGGGATTCCTTTGTAGCAATTGCTACGAACGGGTGGATGTCTGATTTTCCCTTTATTATGTATTGTTAAAAAAAAAATGACTCCCCATCCCGGCCCTGCGAAAGTGGATGTACAGCGAAGCTGTTGAAAACCACCACTACAACTGCTGAGGGGGGTACGCAATGCTTTATTGCTTCAGGGTAATGGTGGTAATGGTAATTTAGAGTAATGGTAGTAATGAAAGTATTGGTAATCTTGGCAGCACGCCGCCGCTGGTCGTATTGCCGTTTCTTTTGCCTTTGCCGCTCCTCGTATTCACGCTACTGCTCGGGAGTCCTAACTATGCGTTGCCAACCCATAGCTGCAACAAATAAGTTGCTAGGCTGGTTCTTATATATATATATATATATATATATATATATATATATATATATATATATATATATATATATATATATATATATATATATATATATATATATATATATATATATATATATAACAGGCTAGTGACATGACTCCCTACGTCGCAAGCTGCCGTCGCCGCGGCTGCTTGCACAAGAGGCGCGGATACAGTCCGGCGTCACGCGCGGCGCTGTCGCGCTACGCCGGCGCAAAGTGGTCGCCTCTACAGTGTATCATCACCGCGCTATCAGCGTGACTGGCGTCATTGGGCGCGCGTTAGCATGGCCAGCGCGGGAATAGAGCCCGGCCTATCTCACGCCGGAGCCACTAGACCAGTGTGCATCGCGAACTAGTTGGGTTGGCTGGCCTGCAGTTCCTGCAAGGTATATGTACACATGGTAGCGAAGGTGCCGTAGAAACCCATACGTCCTGCAATAGAGGCTTGTGGAGGCATGGCAGCACCATGTACATTTCGCGAGGCCAACTACTCGGTGGAAAAGAAAAAAAAAACAGTTTGTCGTTCGAGGCTCTTTGCACCAAGTCGTCTATCGCGCCATCTAGCATCACATCGCATATACAAAGCACACAACAGTATAAATGAAGCGTAAGTGAGAATATTCGCTGCAACATCCGGTCACAATGTAACCTGGGTGCGCCCATCTGTATATATAGACCTCATTCTATAACGGCACACATTACACTGGTGAGCCTTGAGAGTTTTCCATGAATTCATAGGAATGGGTTCACCCAGATTTTGGACTAAGTACCATATGCATGTGTCCGTAGTACCCACACACAACCTTAACACCAAAATACCAGATATGATAAAGTCAACATTACATTGAAAAAATTCACAAAAACCCCACTTTAATCTGCAATAACACAGGACGCGTGCCACCTGTAGTTTCTTGTATTAATGAATACATACAAAAACTTAATAGTTGGTGAAAAGGCAGTTAAAAAAGAAAGCTACTGATCAAATCTTATAAGGTTATACCCTACATATTGCCATTACCTTTTATGGCTAGGTATAAGAGAGTGTTGACGACATTACAGTGATAAATAAAGTAATACAATCTCGGCATTTCTCAGCACGCATCGCCACGAGCAAACTTAAGCAAGCCTGCACAGTTTAGTACTCACAATTATTCGCGGATGAAAGAAAACAGGCTGTGACTTCACATTTTCCTATTCTAATGACATTGTCTGTACGTTTTCAAATGTTTTCATTGGTGACGTACTGGATGCATAATTTTCATCAACTAGTGTTTTGCCCCGCAAGATGTAGTCGCGCTTCAATCGCACGACCGTAATTGATGTCGCTGCTCATTGGTTTGTGACCGTATTTCAGCCTCGCCTTCGCGACAATGTGAATTGACCTTGGTTCGTGTGCAATGAAGAGATTGCGCTCAGGTTGCGCCTTTGCCAAACGAAAAAGCGCTCACTCGCCGCGCCCTTGTGCGCATGCGCTGCGGCAACAGCTGATCGCCGTGGTGTTGCGGGCTACGATGAATGCGCCGTAATGTACACGGTGCAAATTTTTGGCGATCCTGGCGTCGCCGGCGTTACGCACCCAACTTCGCCGGGCATTGCCAGGCACGCTGGCAACGCCGGACTTCGAATTGTTATCAGGAGCGCCTTATCATTAATGATGTGGTTTGGATGGTTGCTTCGTGCTTGTTCTTTATTGAAACGAATGCTGTGCTGTATGTTGTACGAGTGATACCAAAGAATATATATACTTTTTGCTTCAATTGTTAAAGGTATTTCTTTTTAATCGCCGAAGATATTTTTTCCATAGGATTACGTCTCGGAAAATCCCGACCAACTAGAGGCTAACAATTCTGCTGTAAAAGAAATTAAAAATTAAATTATGGTGTTTTACGTGCCAAAACCACGATTTGATTATGAGGCACGCCGTAGTGGGGGACTCCGGAATAATTTGGACCACCAGAGGTTTTTTAACGTGCATCTAAATATAATTACACCGGTGTTTTCGCATTTCGCCCCCATCTAAATGCAGCCGCCGTGGTCGGGATTTGATCCCGCGACATCGTGCTTAGCGGACCAACACCATAGCCACTAAGCCACCATGGCGGGTCAGCTTAAAAAAGAAGGGAGAAAAGAAAAAGACCCTGTAGATTAAGTTGATTGTTTTACTCCTCAACAGGTATAGCAGCGAGCTGTCTGTATGACTTTCTGGTGGCAGGGGTCGCCCTTGGAAGAAACCAGTCGGCAAATGTAGCGACTGATCTTTGTAACCTGGTAAGGCAGATTTGTCGCAGTGCGGATAGGCCAGGACACGTCTATAGCAGGTGGTGCTCGGTGGCTGGCTGACCCGTGTCCCAAGTGCCACAAGCTGGGCCCGTCCATTTGTTAAGCTATTGGACACTGAATGCAGGCGTGACTGTCCTGCCGGCAAATGACAGTTTAGAATAGGTACATAGAAAGAACAATATAAAAATTGCGATGTGCATAAACGTCTACCTACAAAAAATAATAAAGGAATTATGGGGTTCCACGCCCCGAAACTGCACCGTGTGTTATTAGGGACGCGCCGGATCAATTTCACCATCTGGTGGTGGTGGTGTTGCAGCAGGCTGGGTTAGCCTGTCATACATAGCGGGCAATTGTTCCGTCTGGGTTTTTTTTACAGCGAAGCTGTTTATGGCTAGGCTCTGGCGGATCTCGTCTCCTTCCACACAGAGCAACAATTTTTCATAGATGGGCCGATCCCGAACATAGTACAATGCAGGGCCAACCCGCGGCGGAGGTGAAGCAGGCGTTAAGCACTCCCCGTACGTGGGCCGATCTCGAACATTGTACAATGCCGCGCCGACCCGCAGCGGAGGTGCAGTTCGCCATTGAGGGGCCCACATTCACAGCTTCGCTGGTCATCCTTAATGCTTCACAGAGTGGAAGGGCACTGACTTTTGACGCGCGCCTGAATCTAAGTACAAGTACACAAGCGTTTTTTGCATTTCACTACCCATCGAATTGCGGTCACTGAGGCCGGACATCAAACCAGCGACATTGTTATCAACAGCATACCGCCAACCGCTGAACCACCGCGTTGGGTTAAAAAAAAAAAAAAAAAGAACGCCTGCGTTCATACACTGCACAAACAGATGCAAAATATGAAATATTAACATGTTTCAGCACCCGAAAGAGTCGCCCTGAATCACAGTTCGGACCTGCTACTCAGCGTTGGGTGCGGTGAATAAAAAGATGAAGAGAGAAAAGTGTTGAGGAGGAGGAGCAGGAAATGGCGGTTTAGTGAACTTGAACAACGAAGGCTCTTCAAAGTCTCAAATTCAGGCGATTCTTGTGCAAGAATGTGATGATAGACTGTAGAATACCGCGCCGACAACAAGAGTCTGTCCTAGGTCCGAAGAGAACCTTTCCAAACCAAGGTTGACTGATGAACTTTGACAAATGGTACTTATTTCTAGATTTTCATAAATGTACAGAAAAAGTAAAGTAAAGCCGTTCGCACAATGAAGATACGTTTGCTAAAGAACAAATAAGCGCTCCTCAATACATGTAAGTACAGAATTTAACAATGCTCAAGCAATTACGTACATATGCATACAATTAACGCAGCATAAATCGGGCTATATATGAAGCAAGAAATGAGAATCGCCCTCAACATAAATGGAGAACTACACGTCGAATCAACGTCTTCTACTAACTTAGGAAAACCATGTTGCAATAGTGTTTTTCTTTTTTCAGCGTCCAGGCAGTTCCATTCGCGAACTACCTTAGGGAAGAGTAAATATTCGGAGCTGCTGTTGTAACGCAGACTTATCTAGTGTATACAGTTCTCTGTGACTTGCTATGCGAGATCTCTAAAATATAACGTGTTGATGAGGCATGTATATTTACTCCGTTGAGTGTTTCATATAAGAATTTTAGGGTAGCTTGCTTTGCTCAAAGTGCGAATATTTCAATTCCCGACTGCGCTAGGAGGTGAGTAGGTGAATCTCCGCATCCAGGTTATTTGTGAATAACTCTAATGGGCTTCTTTTTTCAACGTTTTCCAGTTGCGTGTACGTATGAGAGAGAGAGATTGGACTTATTTACACAAAGACAGGTGGTCGGCATGAGCTAGCTTGCTGCGTTAATCTTAAAGTATGGCAACCATATCACGTTAATACACTCACAGACAGGTCTCACAAATGTAAGTCATAATTTGCTGTTGAAATTTAAATAAATAAATAAATAAATAAATAAATAAATAAATAGACAGATATGGTTAGTGGGTGCTAGCCAGGATACCCTTCAAGAAACAATGGTTTTTGTAATGCACAGCAAGTAGGACTGGTAAATGTGTGGTGCCCCGTAGAGAACAGATGTTGGTAAACCAATATATTCATGATATTGAGCTCAAGTTAGAGGGCTACCGTTAACGACCCTTTAACTGTAGAATGGGCTTAGAGAGGATTTCTGGCAAGTATAGAGACTCAATATACGCGAATAGCAGTAAGTACACCGGTATCGATAAGTATAGAGTTTACTGGAGAACCACCACCGTTGTTGAGGGGTATATACCTTAGCGGTAACAAAGAATAAAACACACTTTAGAGTCATCAGATAATATGCTTAAGGTTTCTGCTACAAGTTGTTGTGTCGGAACATTGACCTCCTTGATAGCACGCGACGGCTTTGCTAAGAGAGGTGATTGCTTCCCCGCATTCGTCGACTGTAAGTGGGGCAAGGTCTAACAACCGACGCAAATTAACCCTTGCCTGAGAGGCCACAAGGACGGCTGGACCTGCTCTTTCCCATCTTGTTCTCACAGGAAAGGAACGCAAATTTACGTGTGTGACAAACATTATTGCTCCATCTCTTTCCTTACTTCGCTCCGGTGGCAACTAATAAAGAAAATATTGCGAGTATAGACAAGTGAAAAACGTCCAGCGAAGTGCATTTAAAGCTGTGTACGTCCCATTGTTAAGGAAGTCCTGCCAACGTCTGTAAGTACGCAAATAGAACTTTGCATAAACTTCTCGTCCCCTTTTCAAAAGTTGCTTGAGGCGCCAATACCCGATCACGACGTGTCTGCACGCTACCAGCTGGAATACCGTCGTCGGGCACGCATGTGCGACTTCGTAACAGCGTGTGCTTTTAGAGAACGCGCGAGATTTACGACGCATGCGGAAGAAAACCGCAAAGCGTCGATAAAGGCAGGAAATCTGCCGGGATGAAGCGTCAGTCCGAGCCGCACAACCTGCGCAGTCATCGAAAGCCATCAGGTACATGTGCGAAAGAGTCTGCGTGGCACTCAGTACAATATTCACGAGCACGCTACTCTAAACAGACTTGATCCATGAAATGGAATGAACGGAATGAACGAATAATATTCAAAACGGCAAGTCTCCGACATCATTCGACTCTGGGCCAACCCTCCATTTTGGATATGCTCCACATAGGCTATGAAAGCACCAACAAACGCGCAAGCTACCATTGTCGCTGCTTCGCACTTGGAGAGAATCTGCGATTTATGTTTTTGAAGACAAGGTCCTTTTTTGGAGACTTGCGATCGATTTGGGGTTCGTGAGTATTGGATATCTGGGCGCTTTTGTTTCGTCAAATAAGACGACTTGAAGCCTTCCAATGCACGTAGGACAGCGAAAAAGGCGTCAAAATGAAGCTTGGAACGAAAAAGACGTACCAAGTTAGCGCAGAGATTTGTACGGAGCAGTAATAATGCGAAATTAGCGCAAAAACGACGAAATGAAAACCAGATGCGCTCGCTCAAGCTGCGCGCGTCTAAAGCCAGAATCGAAGGAGCGGCTTCACTCAACGAAACACATGGGCCAATCTCGAAGATAGGGCAGTTTAAACAACAAACCACATGGTAGACTAATACGCCCAAAAAGACTTCGTATTTCTTCGGTGTCAACCGCTGTTGACTCACCTTTTCTTATTTTCTTCGGGAGGGTCAGGATGTCGACCAGGATCAGAATCGGTTTTATTGTGATGATTAGAAAAACTACATGATGTTAATATACAGAAGGCGGTCCCGAAGTAAGACTGCAATGGGTCCTCTTTTCCAAACTAAACGCAATAAATCACAGATTACAGCAATTTCAACACATCATGAACACGGAACAATTACAGGTTTTTAGCATAAATATCATAAATAATGTAGATAGCAATGCAGATGCCAGTTAATGTAGATCAATACAGCATACCAAGCAGAAGCAAGATCGAATCTTACTTTTGCCTGATATGCTATTAGAAAGTGGCCTGAAAGTACAAGCTATAGCGTTAATTCAAAGTAGTATTGGAGGCAGGCTGCCGAAATCGTCATTAATCATTTTGTAAACTGGAAGATGGTAAACTATCGCGATCCTATTTCACTGTCTCTAAATACAGAGTGATTATTTTTAAGCTTCAGCAAAATTTTAAAAATAGGCTGTTGCAGATAACATAGTTCCAGTCCTTGAGCTGGATTATTCATAGAGGCGAACGTTACTCGCACGAGAACTCGAAACACCTATTCAACTAATTAACAATAATTCACTAATTATCTTCTGAATTACTTTATGGCACATATTACAATTTAGGAATTGTAGCCGGTGAATTTGCAAGGCGTACCCACTTGGAATTAATTTCCAGAATGACGCCTATTTGGAGATATGCGCCATCAAACTTACGTAAAAATGCAGTGTCGTTCCACTTACTTTCTTAACGAAACGTCATTTTATGCATAGAAGCACAAAAGTAACTGGAACGCCAATACATTTCTCCACAAAGTTCGGGAATTAATATCTCGAAACTGGTGTCATCCTGAGAATGCTTTCCAAGTGCTCCTTCGAGACTTAATCACCCTCGTCAGTTACCGCCTAGGATGATTCATCATGGATGATGGCGTCCTTTCAGCAGTTGACCATATTTATTATCTCTGCTGTTGTCTCTTAAAGGTACGCACGGTGCGTACACCGAAGCATCAAGTTCAAATGCGACTGGCATACTGAACAAGCTTCATTACAAAACCGGGCCTCGCATTTTACGAGCAGTATTCTTCACCCTGAAATTCGAGCGGTCCTTGCAAAAATATACACATATTTTGAATGACTCCGTCGTCAACCAGCTTTTGCGAGCTGCACCAGAACACTATCAGCAAGCATCGCAAGCAGTAAATTTATGCTGCGCAATGTTAATGGCATAATGCACTACCAAAGTCGTAGATGTAAAAAATAAATGGCAATGTACAGACGTTTCCGTCTCTTCACACAAATGTACGAAAGAAAAACAAAACTGTTTGTTACATTCACTGAACTCGTTCCACTTGGGAATAAGAAACACACACAACCATAAGAAGTCAAAACAGACAGCCAAGCCGAGGAAGGCATATGGGTAAAAAAAAAAAAAAAACTGCGCTTATTTATTTGAAATGTAAAAAAGAAAAGGAAAAGTGAAATAAAAGTGGAAGAAAACTTGCTGCCGGTGGGAGCCGAACCCACAACCTCTGCACGACGTGTGCGATGTTCTTGATTAATTGAGTAATTAATCAAACATTGATTAATTACACCTCGCTATAGGAGACTGAAGACGCATCACCGCGATTGTCCATTTCAAAACCGACCAGTACTACTTTCAATTTGAGCAGTTGGCAGAGGCTTTCTTTCTTTCTTTCTTTCTTTCTTTCTTTCTTTCTTTCTTTCTTTCTTTTGCGTGTTTGTCATTGGCAGATGGGCAATAAGCGCATTTCCTCTCATTGCCTTCGAAAGTATTGGCCGCAGTTAAAACCTGTCCAATGGCGCTAACTGAAAATATCACCAGCGCACGCTAAGAGGCTGCATATATCTTGTAGCCGAAACCCGAGCTCCGCCCGATTTTGTGGCTGTGGTGATGAGGTATCGATGACGATCAGGATGGCGATGTGATTATGAGCGCCAACACAAGTGAGCTAAACCTCTTACTGAAGGGATCTTCCAAAATGTGGTCATTTAAAAAAAACGCAAGAAGAAAAAATTAAAAAAATAACGTAAAAATGGTGACGATTTATTCTGCATCTCTTTCCGACGAAGCCATATTGCTGCACCATATTGCTGCTTGGAGCTGTATGATCTAGTTTTCCGTCCGGGATGGTCCATAAATGGTGGGCGACGAATAGCGGCGTGGCTGGGGCGACGGGGAACGACGGCGCTGATGTGACCGCGAGCGAGCAGGACGACTGACATCGACGGATACGTCAGAGGTAGGAGGCATACGGCGAGACGAGTAACGGCGCGGGTCGGCATATGGGCGAGGAGACGGGGAAAAGGAGCTCGAATACGGCGACGTCCAGGAGGTGTGGCAGTGGCGAGCGACGTGGCCAGTGCGGTGGCAACGGAAGCAAATGGGCTTGTCGTCAGGAGTTCTCCACTCGGTAGGGTTGCGGTATCTGGGATGGCAATACAGATCGCCGTGAGGCGGAGCAGTCTGCACCGGTCGGGCGTCAGGTCGGGAGACGGAACAGGCAGCAGGAAAACCTCGGTTTGCAAATTCTTGTCGTGCAACTGCCTGAATGAGGGAGATCGCTGGGGCTGGTTGGTCAATGGTAGGTTCAAGTGGGCGTGAATGGAACGGCGCAGGACACCGTATCAAAGGCTTATGATAGCGTCCTTCAGAGCTCAATACTAAATAGTTTGCAGGACATGGGCGTACAGGGCTATCTTCTGCGATTCATTCACTCACTTATCAGTGATCGTAAAATTCAAGTGCGGTTAGGAAGTACCATAAGCACCGAAAGGATGGTATCGCGAGGTGTACCTCAGGGAAGTGTTCTTTCCCCGACGCTGTTTAATGTTGTAATGGCTGGTCTTCCCGCTGAAGTGCAAAAACATTGCAGGCATGTCCATATGTCGATATACGCGGAAGACATTAGTCTTTGGTTAACCGGATATCAACACAAGCGTTTAGCTCTGATAGCTCGACAGGCATTACTTTCAGTACAAAATTACCTTCAAGGTGTTGGGTTGACTCTCTCGGTGGAAAAATCTGGCTTCATCATGTTTCCAGGTAGAGGAAGAAGGTATGCGCGGCTGAAGATAGACCTTGATCAATCTTGATTTCGACAATTGAAACAAAAACGCTTTTTGGGCGTCATTATTCACTACCGCCTACAGTGGCGACGAGCTGTGGACTCGGTTGTGACATCGATATCTTCGCGTCTCAATGTGATCCGTAGAGTTGCAAGTGAGCAACGGGGAAATCACCCTTCTTCAATGATCAGGTTGCACGATGCACTAGTGACGAGTCGAATAATGTATCAGCTCCCTTTAATTTCCCCCTCGATATCACAGCTGGAACGACTTGAGGTTCTGCACAGAAAGGGCCTAAGAAGGGCTCTTGGCGTTCCACAGACTGCTCCTAGCAATGCAGTACTTTATGAATCTCTATCGAGACTTCTTAGCCTAGTCGCTTCACAAAGGTTATTGATGCAAATTGGCCGCCTCAAACAGACGGCAGCCGGCCGAGCCCATCTACAGCGCCTTCGAAAGAGATCTGAGTCCCGAGCGTATTTGGCACTAAATACTCTTGGTTACCTGGGTCTTGACGCTAGAGGTCGAACTAAGAGGTTTAAACCACCTTGGTCATTCGCGAGCCTCGATTGTTCGTTGACAATTCCTCACGTACGCGCTAAGCGGAGTTCTCCTCTGGCGGCAACGCGTTCGCTGGTACTGGAACATCTTGAGACTGAATATGCACGTCATCTTCAAATCTTTACTGATGGCTCTGTGGACAAGGTCAAAGGATCTAGTGCATCTGCTGTTCACATTCCCTCTTTGAAGTATGATTGGTCTGTTCGCTTCACTGCAGTCGTGTCCTCCACAACGGCCGAAAGCGTTGCCATTGAGGCAGCTCTAAAGAAACTACGGTTCTGGACGCCTCAACCTGTTGTCATTCTTACAGATTCAAAATCTGCCCTTCAAAGGTTAGAGCACGGGTTCCTTACTGATGCCTTATGTCTTAGCTCCCTACGCTCGGTGCACAATCTCCATATCAAAGGCTTCTCCATACGTTTCCAATGGGTGCCCTCGCACATAGGTATCATAGGCAACGAGATGGCGGACAGCCTCGCCCATAGAGCGTTGTCCGGGAATCCATTAAGAAGAGTGCCTCAAATGGACAACAGTCTCTTCAGAGAAGCGGTGTTGTGCCACTTCAGTTCTTTGTGGAGCTCACCTCACAAGCCATGTGTGATCAAGGGCCTCAAAAGAAACCAAGCCACCTTACTGCTCCGCATTCGCACGGGCTCTGCTCGTACCCCTGCGTGGATGTATAAGACTGGCCTGGCGTTATCACCATTATGTTCAACGTGTGGTGGGTGCGGTAACATAGAACGTTACTTAATGTGCTGCACTGTGTATAACACGGAAAGGAGGGTGTTATTCGGGTCCCTCAAGAAGACAGGAGTTCCTCACAGTTCTCTTCAGGACATTGTTTTCCCGTGCGGGAACCGGTTGTGTAGGAAGGAGGTCTCTCGCCTTCTTTTAAATTACCTACAGGACACGGATTTAGCCTCCACATGGTGAACTGAGGAGTGACCATATGTAATTGTGAGGCCTGTGTTTGATTATGTGATTTATTTATTTTAAGTGTCGTTACGGTGGAGCAATTGCCGGCAGAAACTGCAAGGCTAATCCCACCAGTAGCCTACAACAACTCAACTCAACTCAACTCAACTTGTAGCCTCGAGTTCGCGGCGAGCAATACGTGTGACGTGCTCATTAAAAGGTGGTGAAGCGGTAAGGTCAACGCAAGAGGACGTCGCAGCCGTGTTAGGGAGCCGGGAGAACTGTGCAATGACGCGGTGGCTTTTGGAGAGCTCAAAACGGCGGCACTCCTTGACAATGACGTCGATGGTGGACACAGTGTTGAAGACCGACAAGTTGAACGCGTCATCCTCAATCCCTTTAAGTACGTGGCCGACTTTGTCAACCTCGGCCATTTTCTCGTCGACTTTCTGGCAAAGAGCGAGCACGTCTTGTATGTACGAGACATACGATTCAGTAAAAGACTGAACTCGGGTAGAAAGCTCTTTTATAGCAGCCAGCTACCGACCGGTGGGATTTCCAAAGAGGTCGACGAGCTTCTCCTTGAAAGCATCCCAGCTAGAGATCTCGTCCTCGTGTGTCCGTAACCAGACACGAGGAGTTCCGCCCAAGTATAAGAGGACACTGGCTAGCATAATGGTAGGGTCCCAGCGGTTGTTTTGGCTAACACGCTCATACAGGTTGAGCCAATCCTCAAAGTCGACATTATCTTGGTCATAGAATATGCCAGGATCGCGGGGATTGGTAACCGTAACGTACGTTGTTGTCGGGGTAGCAGGAGCAGAAGGAGACGAGGTGTCGTCACCGGGAGCCATGGCGGAAAGCAGGACGGTGCGGCCGCTGCGGAGCTCCGTGGCGAGGACGGGGAACCGCACCCTCTACCACAATGTTACGCGAAGGACGAGTCAGGAAGACGAGCAACTATTTACAGGTTATATTTAAAACAGCGGTTGCAGCGCTGACCGGTTAGATTCACAGCGTCAGCCCAGTTCGTTCTTCCTCCTCTTTTTTTCGAATGATGGCGCCCACGCGCCTCGTTCAAACAATCGAATATCACACGCATGTAGCAATATTCACAGAGGCCTGCGCAAAAACAAAAGCGAAAATGGAATGTCAATATTTATGAATCCCGAAAGTGGCTGTTACAATTCTTCAAGTTCACCAACACATGCGAGCGGAACAATAGCAACTTAACCAATGCACTGAAAATTGCATGATGACTGCAGTGAGCTCCGCGTATTAAACAACTGCTGCAAAGATTGCTGCATGCAGACCGAGCAAAAGTGAACATTAATAAATAATAGAAGAAATAGCAGAACACGTTAACAGCGACGACCATGACGAAGTACAAGAAAAATCCACGCAGTGATCATTATTTCAACGATTGTTGAGCCGTTGCGGAGCTGTAGACTGTCGTCTTGTAACCTTTGTGCGAAACCACGGGAAATATGAGAAATGACCGAACCCAACACCAACATCGCCGCTTTAACAGATGGACGTGTCATTAAATCGTCTCCTTGGCACCGGCTCTGCATGTTGATCAACAACGCATGGAGCCTGTGGTGTGGTGCATCGTAAAAGAAGAGTTTGGTGAACGTTTACCTCGCCTGCTGCGTAGTGGAGAGTGGCGGGTGCTTATTTTATCAAGCTTCTATCGTGGTGTCTTACCCGCCACGGTGGCTTAGCGGCTATGGTGTTGCGCTGTTAAGCACAAGGTCGCGGGATCAAATCCCGGCAGCGGCGGCCGCATTTCGATGGGGGCGCAATGCAAAAACGCCCGTGTTGTATGCATTGGAGACACAGTAAAGATATCCTGGTGGTCAAAATTAATCTGGAGTCCCCCACTACGATGTGCCTCATAATCAAATTGTGCTTTTGGCAGATAAAATCCCAGAATTCAATTCAATTGAACCACCGTGATTTTAGTCATCCTGACAACTGAAAAAAGACAGAAGCAATTGCCGCCGCCTACAAGCAAGAATAATATACTGAAGCATGTTTGCCGAATCACAAACCGGTCCTAAGGCTCAATGCTGCTTGGTCAGCTCCACGACCCATTGCAAGAGGCAATGGCGCGGAAGCAATCAAAGTCGGCTTGTTTCCTTCTTGATGTTCACTGCATCTTTCACCAGATTATTTTACCAGTGGTCGCCAATTCAGCCACTGCTGTTCACCTTTTCGCTAAACGAGGTTTCTGTGAAGGAACCTGTGCTTCGCGCACTCTTCACGTTCAACCATGTCTCTGTTCTCGTCCCGATCGACCCGCTCAAGTCCGCAACATCGCCGCAACATGTCGGCGGCGCCTAGATGCTCTCGCGCTTCTGCGATGACCAGTGTGCTTGACGTCACCTTACGAACTCCAAGACAAACTACAAGGCTTCCTGGGATCAAAAAATTCAACTTTACACCTGAGCGTGGCACGCCATGGAGTATCCTCGGATGACTGACTATTCTAAATCTCTTGTTACTAAAGTGACATGAAGCTTCAACTAGTTATCCGTGGAGCTTCCCCATCGTGCTCCAGCCAGAAATCTCCGAATTTTGCCAACACTGTTCAGTTTTTCTGTTCTGGGCTTTTCGAGCCTGCACACATTCGTTGTGTCCAGAATGGCATAAGCATAATCGGAGTTATCTAATGGGGACTTCGCATGCTATTAGCACCTACTATACATACTGGTTCCAAATGCGAATGCGGGCGTGCTATTTAGTTTTGTTATGAGAAGGTGAAACTTGGCGAATGAAGTGCATTACATGTTATGCCTATAGTTAACTTGTCAGCGCGTTAACGCACTTGTACTATGCGTCACTGAACCGAGTGCGAATACTAATGATTGCATGACATAGCACGTGTAATACTTTCGTCACTATGGGAGAGGCACTTACTGGAACGTAGGTACTGTCATGAAAGCACGCACGGGCCCCCGGTCGGTGTTGCTTCTGACGCAACACTTTGTGGATCGTGTTGTCGAGACGCAAGTGACTGTGAGAAGGGAGCACCGGAGTCTCTGGGCATTCGTACTTTCTCTCCGCGTTGAGCGTCAAAGCGCACGACTCGCTTGTTTCGTCGTGCATGACACGAATAAGCCTTATAGCCGTGATTAAGAACCAGTACGCATTCTCAGAGGTAACACGTAATTAGCTATTGAATCTCGATAACAGGCTCACTGACGCCTGCGCAAACGAACCACGAAGCATGAAGTGGCGATTGGACTAAGCGTGAGGGCGTTATTTTTGTAGTAAAAGCAAACTACTAGCGTATACATTTGCGTAGTAGCCCTTTCGGACCACGGAAAGGAAAAGATGGTGTATCGCTAGGCTGAAGCCGAGGAAAATAAATACGACACGAGAGCCGTAGGGAGATCGGACGCCGTCGTTACGTATGGCGAATCCTTCGCGTCTTTAAATAAATATTACGTACCGTTCCGGTGGCCTACAAGTTACCTCTGGCGTCGTGCGACCCAAGGGCAGATCCGGCGGCAAGATGGAAGCGCGGGTCCTGCGTCTGCTGATTCGTCTCTCAGATTAGGACTCAATGCTTTCGCACGCGCCTTCCACTGCCTCTGCCAGTGCGAAGATAGGAAAAAAGAGTGGCGCAGCGCCCAGACAGGTATGGAGTCAACCGGTCTTCAGATCAAGATCAACAAAAACAGACCAGATCCGATAATGGCAACCCTGAAAGCAAAAGGAAACCATCACCTTGAGCCTTGTTTCTGCGATAGGGTAATCTGCACGTGCTGTACAACGCTGATTTGCCACGCAACCACCGCCATCTTTCGATTTTCATTTTCGTCTATGCTGGCATTTTTCTTTTCCACGTTGCTATTGTACGTTGTCTCTCTGCTTGTTTGAGACTTGAGCAATTTCTGTTATTTCGACCATTTTTCTGTGTAGGTGAGGGCATTGACAATATCTGAATCGTATGAGTCTACCTTAATAAGCCCACTTATCGAACAGCGCCATCTCAATGCTGCCATATACCCAAAAATTTTCCGCACCGGTTGGCAACTGCAGCGACCACGTATTTTTTCCTTTCGTTTCTTTCTTTTGTTGTTCCTTTCTTTTTTTTGCTGTAAGTGGCAGAGAAGAGGCAGTGGGCTACTAGTGGCTCTCAGAAGGTTGCTGTGAACGTCCAATTTATTGCATGGCTCGTGCGGGCGAACACGTGCCGATAAGCTGCAAGACAGGCCAGCCGGGAAGTCAGGGCATCGTCATCGCTTGCTTGGTCAAACACTGGTATACGGTGGAACTCGTGAAGGGTGCCAACTCAGACATCGGTATCGTCCCAGACCAACTGTAGCTCTTAATATATTATTATAAACCTATAGGCTCTTTACTATGTTGCTCATGCAACTTTCTTGCGCACGAAAGGGAGAAAATCGTCATCAGTCCGAAAGTTTCATGAAGCTACGAAGGAAATCCACATGTTTTCTCAGAAAGGAAGAAAAATTCGTCCGTTGCTGGGAGTCGAAACCGGGGCCAACGCCTTTCCACGGCGGACCCTACCATCTGAGTTAACCAGGAGGCTAGAAGATGGCAGTGCTAGGCAGAATTAATTGACAACTCGAAGAGCAGGAACAACGGATTTACAAACGGAAGGGATTTGGTCATCCATATTTTTCCCGTATCGTAGTTCCTGCCTAAAAGCGATTCCTCGGTTTCGGCTGCCCACGCTGAGCTACCCAAGCAGCTATACTTACGCTGCTTCCTTCGAGTGCTGCGCTGCAGTTATAATGCATATGCACTTACTTATATGAGCTTTTTTTTCCTATCTGCCTTTCCTGTAAATAATATCTTCCTCTCCAAAACGATTTTTGCGAAAGACTAAAGACCGGCAAAGTAAGGAAACGACCTTACGCAATAGAATCCATGGGAACAAGGATCCACTCATTAGCACAGAAAAGTTCTGGCGCATGCCAAGCCCAGCGACGTTGAAGTCAATTCTTCTATCTAACAAATACCCACTGCATCTACGTTTCAGCTGTGTTATGTAGCGAGCCTCCTCCCACCCACCCCTCCTCACACTTTCTTTCTTGTTGGTTTGGTGGTCGTTCGGTCGACATTTTAGTGTGTCTAATAATAAGGAGCGGCTGTAAATGCCCATTCCTGT